>NC_143554.1:97735000-98015000 GCF_054136105.1 Typopeltis vanoorti
AAATAGCTTAAATTGATAGCATCTGTGTGTCAAAAACATGAAAATAACGCTTTTGTGCACTTTTGAAAAAATTGCATTTTAAATAAAGCTGGTATGGGGAAGTCAAAAAAATTTATATGGTATAAGAGAGAAATTAGCCAAAACACTAACTTAGCTATATACAAGACAGTGTTCAAACCAATTTTAACTTCTGGATTTGAGAGCTGGGTTAAAAGTAAAACACTTGACCAAAGACTACAGACCACAGATATGAGGGTCCTGAGAAAGATTAGGGGCATGAACAGATGGCATCAATGGCAAATATCATATTAAAAACGAGGATACTAGGAAAGAACTTGACATTGTCAGCATCCAGGAATGTGTTAGCAGAGCTAATCTCAGGTGGTATGGTCACCTAAACAGAATGGGAGAGGAAAGATTAGCAAAACAAGTGTTCTCTGCCAGGAAAAAGACCAAGATATAGGTGGATTGATACAGTAAAAAGTGCCTTAGAAGACAGAAATATAAGATCTGATAATATTGGAGTCCTGACAGGTAACAGACTGATTTGGAGGAAAATTGCTGATAGGAAGTTAGTAATGATGTAAATATTTCATGTAGTACTATCATATCCTGTATACCCCCTTGAGGGTATATATATCAGGAATTCAATGATGATCACTTGTAACTCAATGTCTTGTGACATGTTGTATGCACTAATAGTGTTATCTGACAATAAGAATGTTCAAAATCTCTTTTCATGTTCCTTGCCAAACATATGTGATTTCATCTTTTTTGCCAAGATTTCAGCAATGCCATAACTTGCTTCTTGAGCTTTGTCAGAAATAGCTCTAATTTTGGTGAATTGTTTAGCCTGGCATGTATGAGTAGTTGTAAGCCTTTTAAAATATTTAATTAGTTTCTCGCATGAACATGAGTGCTTTGATTGAACGTGCTTATCTCTTCAGCTTATCTGGAACTATAGTTAAGTTTTCATGTTACCATAGACAACATACATAGGATATGGCTGCTCTTCTCCAGATGAAATAATCTAGACCAAACATCCTTGCTAACCACACTCTTACACAATTTCCATAGATGGCTCCTAGTTCTTTCCCTTCCAGCCATGTACTGAAATGTACTGAAAAAAGTCTTCAGTGTCAATCCTGTAAAACCCCTTTAATAATGTCTTCTATAATATCTCCCCCTTTTGGCCTATCAGCTAGTTTTTGAAGCTCACAGATCTTCAATCTATTCTCATAGGGAATAGATTGAAGATCTGTGATTTCATAAACCTCCCACAATATTTGTCACTCACCTCTAGATCCTCTCCAGCATTTCTTCGTCCCCCACAAAATCAAGGTAACCAGATCTGTGTGCAGTAGTCCAGATGTGGCCTTATAAAGGGGAACAATAATCTCTCTATATTGGTGTATTCAACCATAATCTGATGTGCTGTTTTGGCTACTGGCTACTTTTGCCCTCTAAACTTCAACTCCCTGTCAACACTCACTCTTAAGTCCCCTGGCCTAACTTCCATTAATATAGTAGACAGCTTGTGATCTCTGTTCCCAAGTGTGTTCTTATGCTTGGCCATATTAAACTGGCAGCCATTTACCTTTATTATACTACCCATCTATTTATGTCATTCTGCAAGTTCTTTACATCACCTTCATTTACTATCGCTTTTCCCAGTTTTACATCATCAGCAAACAACTGAATATTTTCCTATATCATTGATGTACAAATTAAACAACAGAGGACGAAGTACCGAGTCCTGTGGCATACTACTAATAACTGGACTCAACTCCTCCATAAACCGTGATATCTGCCCACCAGCCACCCTGTAATCCAATTCACCAGATTCACATCCATCCCCATTTGCCACAGTTTATGCAACAGAGTTCTATGTGAAATCCTGTCAAATGACTTGCGAAAGTCCAGCAGTATCAGTGAGTAGACATTTCCTTTATCTAGCTCCATTGTCACTTTATCATTAAAAAAAAGTAAGCAAATTACTAAGGTAAGACCTATCCTTCACAAAACCATGTTGTCCCTAATAAAGTATCATATTCCTATCCAAGCAGTCCTGAATTCTTTTTTATCAATTTCTCCAATACCTTAACCATCCTTCTGATTGGTCTATAATTTACTATTCTGTCTTGGAGCCTCCTTTATGCAGTGGGACTATTTTGCCTCCTTTCTACTCCAGTAGCACATTCCTCAGTACCGAGGCTTAAATTAAATAGCTTGGTCAGAGAAGTTGATAATTCCCTTGCACATGGGCATACTTGATCACCTTTCTCTTTATACTCCCTCCACAACTTTTTCTTTGTCACCAACTCCTGCTTAATGATGCCATTAATCGATCTAACTCCTATTGATTTATCCTTCTGACTCTGGGTATACGGTCTGATACTGCTTTGTTGAAACGACCTTTGCCCCCCCCCCCCCCCATGCACCACTAACATCTCTACCCTCTAAATTCTTACGGCATGGCACTGCTGAAAGCTGATGACTCAGCTTGTCACAGTTACCTGCATTGTAATTCCACATATGTCCTTTCTTAACAGAAAATTCTGTTTGTCTGGCAATTTCCCAGATCAAGACAAAACTAGATGTTCACTTTTTTTTTTTTTTAAACACTAGTAAAATTTATTTGTAAACTTCCTATAACAGTACAAAATGTTGAACAATCATATGCGTAACCTAAGAGCAACAGCTCATCCAGGTTACGATATGCATAAAGTTACAAAAATTGATGTAATGCATTTTCATTATATACACATATGTACATTCATATTACATATTATTATAATATAATCACATAATAAAATCGCAGGAGACATGCTAATATGTACAGAGAAAGTCGCATAACAATTAATTATGAACAAAGTAAAACAAAGCAGTTAAATAGCATTTAAATTTTTACGTTTTATACATGAGACAAGATCTTTGAATACAAATATGCTAAAAACCAATAATTTATACAATTATTTTGAACAGAGCTTCCTCATTTCTGTGGGAAAATAAATACTCTTTGATAGAGTTTTGTATTTGTTTGGGTTAGTTTCATTTCTTATTATTAAAGGTAGTGTGTTGAATACTTTTGGCGATAAATAAGTATAATGTTTGTGTATTGCTTCTTTATTTGCTTTTGGAACTATATATTTTAGGCCATTGTGTCTACTAAGGAAAGCATCTTGTTTGATATTTACATATTTGTTGTTGTTTTTTATGAATAATAGTACCCTATAGACATATAAATATCTAAGGGATAGTATGTTTAGTATGATGTATTTAATACACATTGCAGTATCCTTATATTTGTTTCTAGTTAAGATTTTAATTACTTTATTCTGAGTGGAGACTAAAGGTTTCAGCACAGTGCAATAGATTCCTCCCCAACTTAATATACCATATTGTAGTGTGCTTTGAATCTAGGCAGAATATAATATTTTTAACATATTTAAATTTAAGAGTCTGTTTAACATAATCCTTACTTTATTAATGGCATCGGTAATATGCGGTTTCCAGCTTAAATTACTATCAGTTTTTAATCCCAAGTTATTACACTAACTTTTTCTATTTTCTCGCAGTTGCAATTTGAATTGATCCTGCAATTCCAAGCATGCAAAATTAATTGTGCAGTGAAGTTCATTTTGCCAGTTGTATTTCACAAGTTAAAATTTACATATTTAGTTTTTGAGACATTCAGACTGAGTTTGACTGGAACCAATTTGTTACTTTCAAAAGATCAGCATTCACGATGGTTTTCATTTGTTCGGCTGTATCAGTAGAGAAAATTAGTACTGTATCATCTGCAAAAGTATTAATTTTACTGTTTAGTTTAAAATTGCAGAAGTCATTGATAAAAATATTAAATAAAATTGGTTCCAAGACAGATTCTTGTGGTACATCGCAGTCTATTGTTTTGGAGCTACTGTAGTAGTTGTTTATTTTTACAATTGTGATCTGGCATTTAAGTAATTTTTGAACCACATTAAGGCAGACCTCGTATTCCTATGACTTCTAATTTTTTTAATAAAATTTCATGTGATACAGAGTCAAAAGCTTTGTGTATATCTACAAATACTGCTAATGTTAGTTTATGTTCATCAAGGGAGTATAAATTGTGTTTGTGGAGTTCAGTAAAGCATGTTCTGTGCTCAACTTTTGCCTAAACCCAAATTGATTCTTTGAAAAGAAGTTGTTTTTGTCCAAAAATTTCACGAGTCTAATTTTTACCAATTTCTCTAATATTTTCGAAAAGACCGGTAGAATTGAGTCGGTCTGTAATTTTTCAAGTTATTTTTGTTTCCCTTTTTGTAAATAGGTACAACTACGGCTTTCTTAAAATCTGATGGAAACTTACCTGTCATCAGTGATAAGTTAAAAATGTACATTAGGGGTTCCATAATGTACATTTGGCATTGTTTCACAATGCTTGTGTTAATACCATCATATCCTGAAGTTTTGGTTGTTTTTAGGCTAGCTATAACACTTTTGATTTCGTTTTCACAAGTGGGGAAAAGATATATCAAGTTATCAAGTCTCATGAGCGTGCAATTCTAAGGGGTGGGTTTAGCATTTTTCAGAATGCTTTCACTAACCATGGCAAAATGGTTAGTGAATTCTTCAGCAAATCCTCTGTCTCCATTTTCTCTATCCCTAACGATATCTTTACGTATGGGAGGATTTTGTTTGTGTGTATCTTTCCTGATTAATTTATTCACAAACTTCCATTGTTTTCTGGGGTTTCCTTGACATTTTAGGAATTCAATTCTGTAGTATTTGTTTTTACTTTATTTTAATTTATGATGTATTAGATTTCTATAGTATTTGAAACTGTGTAATATTGATTGTGTGGGTATTTTTTAAACTTTTTATACACTTTATCTCTAATTTTTATGTAGTGTCTGATTTCCTGTGTAATCCAGGGCTTTGTTTCTTTCATTTTGTCCATTATTTTAACTTTAATCGAGTCTTGTATTTTATTGTTCAATATTACAATAAATTTATGATACGAGGTATCAATATTTGTTTCCATTGTTATATCTTCCCAGGAGACAGTGCTCAAGTTACGTTTCAATACTCTGGAGTCAATTGTTGTGTAGGAAATGTTTTCGGTTGTACTATCTCTGTGCTGTACATGCAAATGCTTTAATACCAAATGGAAAGTGATCCGCGAGAGGTTGGTGAAGAAATGCTGCTTGAATTTTGTTTCCACTTAAAGTTCTCCCGAATACATGATCTAGACATGTTCTACCACCATTGGATTCTCTCGTGGGGGACATTAATATATTGTTTGAATCCATGCATGGCAAGTAGATCTAGATAATCTTGAGAGGATCCGCTATTCCTCAGCAAGTCAATATTCATATCCCCAATTATGAGAACATTGTCACTTCTGATCTCTATACATAATAAATAACGGAAAAACTCACGTAGAAATATTATTTAATAGTATAATTTTCGCCTGTGTGTCACAGGCATCTTCAGTACAATTAGGTACAAAAATTAAACATTAACTGACAATTCCAAAAAGCGCCACCTAAGTAGCTGGTGTAAGATAACTAAAAAGGTCAATAACTTTCCTAAAAAAAAAAAAAAAAAAAAAAAAAAATTAATACAATAAAAAGTTAGGAAAGATTAGCTGATTTGTAAAGTACTATCTCCCATAAAGGGGATAGACGTAAGCCGTCGGATCTGTTTAAGTTAGGAGAATGAAGTAGAGTTTCACATGCTTCTTTATAAAGGCATTCCATGAGAAACTGACTTTTGTGAAGAACTCTTGTCTTTCTCCAATGAACTCTGTGTCTAGTGAAGATGGCATGTTCTGCAAGTCCAGACTTTTCAGGTTTAAAGTATTCAATATAAGATTGGTGTTCTTCTAGCCGAATGGAGGCAGATCTTCCCGTTTGTCCGAAATAACATAATCCACAAGAGCACGGAATCTGGTAGACACCTGGATGATTAAGATGTGGAAGCTTGTCCTTTGGAGAAGCGAGAAAGGTGGAGATTTTTCTAAACGGTCGAAAGGCAACAAAAATATTCAGTGGTTTTAAAATTTTTGCTTTTTGGAATTGTCAGTTAATGTTTAATTTTTGTGCCTAATTGTACTGAAGATGCCTGTGACACACAGGCGAAAATTATACTATTAAATAATATTTCTACGTGAGTTTTTCCGTTATTTATTATGTATAGTTATGTCTACTCACGGTTTACCTCTTTTAAAACTTACTTCTGATCTCATCTAGACTACACTCGAGGTCTTGTATAAAGTTGGACTCTGTGTAACAATGCGATCTATATACAGCCATTATATATATATATATATATATGATGTTCTAAATATAAATTGACATTTTCAGCTGTTTTCATTTTTATGTTAGTAATGTTATTAACAGATATGGAATTTCGGATAAAGATAATTACTCCTCCAAATTTGTTATAATTTCTACATTGATAATCATTTTCAAATCCGCTTAATTGGTACAAATCAATTTCTTCGTCTTTAACCCAGATTTTTGTTAATATCAGAACATCTAGCCGATAGTTTAAATTGTCTAATAGTAATTCAGTGTGCTCTAATTTATCTTGAATACTTATATTTATATGCAAAATTTTCAAGGTACTTACAGTGTCTGAGGATAAAAAGGTTCTTAATTCTACTGAATCATGACAAATTACACATTTATGAAAAGTGACATCACAGTTATGATTCTCGTCTGTCATTGTTGTTCGTAATTAGTTATTATTCTCGCTTTTTCTCGGAGTTTAGACAAGTCTTCTTCGCTTCTGATTCACCATATTTTAGATGTATTGTCTCTTCTCATGAAAAGATTGCCCTGTTTGACCCAGAGATATTTGTAGTTGACTTCTTCTTTACATTTCTTGGCAATAAATAGTAGGTGTTTTAAGTTTTCAGTCAAGTACTGATTTAAATACACTCTACTATCCTTATAACTGTCACATATATCAGTTGTACTTAGTCTATATTTGATACTTTTGTTTCCGTCCAGCCATTTGTCTCCGATTGTTTTACTTTTAAATTTTATAATGATAAGCATTGGTCTGTTTTTCTACCCACTAGGAACACGATGTATAGCCTCAATATCATCTTCATTATAGCTGATCTTGATTTTACATGCAATTTTCTTAGCTATTTCATGCACATCTTCAGGTGACACATGAGGAACACCAATAATTTCTAGGTTTGAGCTAATTGCCTGTTCATCCATTGTTTCATGAATTATTTTCAGCTCCCTACGCAGCTCCATATTTGCATTTTCTAGTTCCTTAACTTCTTGTGTTAGGCCAGCAATGATACTCAGAAAGTCATCTTTTTGTTCGAGGTATATTCAGTCGAATTTCTTAGTCGTTGACGTTTTTTTTAATTCTTTTATTAATTCCATTATACATATATTGTCTGCATTACTAATCTCTGAATGCATGAGTCATCGCCCCTGGGAGAAGTTGCTGGCGGGTGTTGGCAAGCACTGGACTGGCGTCTGTCGTGTAACAAAGAGTTAAAACACTGAGTAGGTCTTTGTTGTTTGCCAAATTTGCAAGAAGCACAATAAAAATGATAGCTACTTTTGCACTTATCCGCACACTTCATAATAGATGTATGTCTTTGCAAACTTTGCAGCAGATTCCCATTATGTTAGAGTTTAGTGCTAAACATTAAACCAATTTGTTCTAGGTACTCACCTTGTATACTAGCCCAATGGCGACCGTTGAATAACAGCAGGTTGGATAGGCAATTTTTTAAAACTACTTGCAGAGGTTAACTTTTATAGAGCTGAGCGTTACAGGCTACACTTCAAGAATTACAATAACACATTTTTTAAATAGAATACTAATTAAAACGTTGTTTACTATGGAGCACTGTTTCACAGAACTATTTTCCCCGAGTGGAGGAAGCACAACAACTAGATTGGTTACTGTTAAGTTCTCTGATGCTATGACCAGATCTAGCATTCTCAAATCTCGTGCCCCTCAATTGACCATCTCTCCTCCCACAGTCAAAATCATCCATACTAATTACTCAATCTGCACTCATCATGCTAATTTACAATGCATGCCAACTACATTCTCCCTTATACCCCTTAGATTATAGAAGCAACCAATTATATATTTTTCATCCTGTTGGCCTCTAGATAGCCTCAAATGCACTGCTTCTGTTATCATTAGCAAAAACTCCTCCTCCTCTATCCTCTTTGAAGACACTATATATATTCTGTGCATTCTATTCCTATGAACTGTATCATCCACAATATCAATCAAGTCTCACTAATACCTATAACTTTTGGCCAAGCTGAGCTAACCAATGTCAAAAATCCTCACCCTTATACCAAATAATTCTAGTATTAATACGTAAACCATAATACTCTTTTCATCCAACAACATCCCTTACAAAAGGTGTAAACCTTGTGTTGCATAGCCTACTAAAGTTAAGAACCTGGGAACCAACATTCAGTATCATGTGATTACTCTCCCACTTACTAACCTCTGCGTTACCTGGACCAACACTCATCTGCATCCCCTCTCATAAATATTCTAGTTTCTCTGACTCTGCACTTTTGAACCCTCAATAAACAGTACTTTCTGAAGACACCTGACCCCAAAATCTATTCAAATGCAAGAGCCATTCTACTTTATATAAATTCTTCCTTACATTCACAAACTTTGTACCATTCCTCCTATACAATCTACACACTAACTCATAGTTCTCCATCTCAGTTCATCTCTATCATACTGTGGCAACAGACTTGCAATGTTTACTTTCTCACTCTTCTTTTTTGCTTTACCAGCAACTTATTCTTCCTTCCTCAATCCATGTGTGGTGAATTCACATGTATACAATGCCAACCAGATTAGTTTCATCACATCACATCACTTGTAAAGAATCTTTGTTTTGGCATTATTATTACAATATGAATTTTGTAAAAATCCTTAATTGCAATTACAAGAAATGAAAGATGCTTGAAAGAACAATAAATATACTTTAAGACCAAATCTAAACTGCACCTTTTTTTTTATACTAGAACTAACATGCACAACCATTTCTTGAACAGGTTGTAGTCTTTGTAACTTTGGAAAACACATGAGAAATGCTATTCTAAAGAACAGAGAAGGATGACACGTAGTTATAAGATGGACTGTGAATAGATAATTTTGCAGATCTAAAGGAAGAAGTGAATGGAACAAACTAAATGAAAGTCTGTGAAAGAGAGGAGTCATCCATTTAAGTAATTTTAGGAAAGTTTTTGGTGCACCATCCCAAATGTTGAGAACAGTATTCTAAGGTTGGATGAATTTAGGGTAGCAGTTGTGCAGATGAGAAATTACTTTCTACTCCTTGCTGGATTCTTTGATGTACTGATTTAATCTTTTGAAGAAAATATAAAATTGTGCTAAAGAAATGAAGCATTACAATGTACAAAATCATAGTTTTATTGTTAAATAAGTGTTTAAATAAATGGCTTTCTTCAACTTGAAGTAGAAAATCTCCTTTCGACCCAAAGGTAGTGTCTGTGCATATATCCACTCTGATATACCTTGTCAGAGAGAGCACTCAACCTAGAATCACCCAACTTTGACCTTCTTTGGATGAAAATCTCCCTTTCCCCATTCAGTCAAATTCATTTCTGTCTCTATTGCTCCCCTAATGCCACCAACCACTCTGAGCTCTTTAATTCCCTCTCCTTAAAAATTGATTTTCTCCAGTCCCACTTCTCTAACAGTGGAATCATCCTCCTAGAAGATTTTAATGTCCACAACACCAATTGGTTTTCTTCCACCAGTTGTACAGATTTAGCGGGCAAAGATGCTGAAACATTTTTCATCACCAATGACCTTACACAAATTGTTCACATGCCAACCAGAATACTAGATAACGTGGTTGGCACGTGCACCCAAACACTCTAGATCTCTTCCTCACCAATGAACTTTCCAAATACACAGTGAATGTAATGGTTCCCCCCACTAGGTAATTCTGACCACAATATAGTGCTCATTTCCTTCCCCATGCAACGATGTTTACACAGCCACTCCCATGCAAGAGTAGTCTAGCATTATAACAGTATCAAGTGGGACAGCCTCCAGACTTCTATGCCTCATTCCCATGGTTGGAATGGTTCATATTAAAAATGAAACGGTCTTTCATTTTTAATATGATTCGTTTCCGGCCTTCCAACCCATATGTTTATATGCAACGAACATATCACCAAAGTAATCTTTACTGGCATGGAAACATACATTCCCCACACTACTCTGAACTGCCGTCCCCTAACTAAACCCTGGTTCTCCAAAAGATGTGCCAAGGCTTACAAATAAAAAATCAAGCATACTGCAACTAGCTCATATCAAGAACTCCATCTTCCTTTAGTGTTTATACTTGAATGCTTCCAAACAGTTTGAAAGAGCAAAAAGCAGGAAACTTTCATCCTGTCCAAATGGCAGCCGAGCCTTTTGGTCTCTTGCCAAAGCAATTGGTCATAACTTTTGCTCAACACTATTCCCACTCCTATCATACCCAGATGGCTCTATTGCATCATCACCCACAGAAAAAGCCAATCTCCTCGCTTCACACTTTGCCTCCAATGCATGCATAACTGACGATTTAACCCCCCCCCCCCCAAAAACCATTCCAGATGGCAATATAAAATGCCCCTGATATCGTTTTGCCAGAAAGAGAGCTGAAAAATAGACTCAAAAAAGTCTCCTCGTCCTGATGGCATTTCTCCAATTGTCCTGATGGGTTGTGCACAGAACTGACTCCTATCCCTATGTCACCTGTATATACTCTCTTACTCCACTGGTATCTATCCCACAGCCTATATTCAAACCCATTCCAAAAAGGGCAACAAATCACTGCCATCTAACTATTGCCCTATTTTACTCACCTCAGTCCTATCTAAAGTAATGGAGAGAACCATCAATATCCAGCTTCTACACTACCTCAAAGGCACCCAGCTAATAAATGACCACCAGTATAGATTCTGTCACTGCAATCAATAGATCTACTCACATATACCATCCACTCCAAAAGCTTTGAAGATATCAAGTGCAACCACTTGAGATTCACCAAACTTCTCCATGGAAAAGTTTGGTGAATCTCAAGTGGTTGCACTTGATATCTCGAAAGCTTTTGATCAGGTCTGGCACAAATGCTTACTAAGCAAACTCCTATCATTTAGCCAATCTCAGGACCTCTAAGGTCCTGAGATTGTGCTATTATCTGCCAACCCAATACATAGGTTGGCAGATAATAGCACATCTTTTGCTCAAGCACACTGCACTCCTCCCTTTCAGTTGATAAAAACCTTACTTTACACAAATCACCTCAACCTACAAAACATCAACCACCACTGCCTTCAATTCTGATCTGATAACATGTCAATTTCAATGCCAGTAAAACCCAGTTCTATCTTATTTCTTACAAAAAAAAGAACCATTTTCTCCCAGTATTATTTTTGAAAATACTCAAATTTCCAGGCAAGATGAGATTTCTCTTCTTGGAATCACCCTGACATCAAGCCTCTCCTGGCATAAACATATCACAATCATTGCATCCTAAGCTTCTAAAAAACTAGGATTTCTCTTTTGCTCAAGACATCATTTCACCTCTGAACAGCTGTTAATCTTATACAAATCACAAATCAGCCCAGCTATCGAATACTGCTCTCACATTTGGAGTGAGACTCCTAAAAGCTCCCTCAAAATGCTTGACTGAATACAGAGGAAGGCAATCAGATTGATTAATAACCCATCTCTTACCAACTCGTTCATTCCAATTTTGCACAGGTTTTTGGTTTCTACATTATGTGTATTCTATAAATATTTCATTGGCAAATGTTTGTTCATCTGAAATAGCATCAATAATTTCCCCCATTCAGTATTAAGTCCACTGGAACATGTGCAGCTTCCCCTAACATCCCTTTACAGTATACTTTGAAACCCACAGAACAAGTTTCTTTTCCTCCTACTTCTGTATTGTGAAACCGTCTTTCCCCTGATGTATTTCCCAAGGAATATAATATACAGTCCTTTAAAATCAAACGTAAACAAGTTTCTTCTTTCCCAACCCACTACCTATAAAGGGGACTAACGTACTATAGGTTGATTAACCAACCTCTAATGTATGGCATATGACAAGGGGGGAGGCCAAGAAAAAGGCTGTTCAAAATGCTTATTGAGCATTTTGAACAGCCTTTATAGACAAATATAGACAAAGTATTGCTCAAAATGCTTATTGAGCAATACTTTGTCTATATTTGAGTTGTAAATTAGCAGTTAAACCTGAAGTAGGTATGGGAATACAGTTTGATGTTAAATCAGATTAAAACAAAGATGCACAATATCAAAATTGGAGATGCAAACCTCAGCAGTTTACTTTATGCAATTGATATTATACTTCTAAATAAATCCTGTAAAAGTCTGCAGGATTCCCTGACTAAATTGAATAACTGCTGTAATAAATTTGGTATGAAAATCAGCTTAAAAATAATTTAATGCAGTTGATATTTTCAATATCAACTGCATCCTGAATGGAGAACCTATAGAACAAGTAAAACATTTTAGCAATTTAGCAAATTAAATATGGAAACAGACAATAAAACAGCAAAGCTGGTCAAGTGAAAGTCAGCTGAATAAATTTATATTGAATAAGACTGAAATTAGTCCAAACACTAAACTAGCTGTATATATAACAGTGGAGATGAATTCTGAAAAAGATGAGAAGAGTGAACAGATGGCATCAATGGCAATATAAAAGTATCATGTTAAAAATGAGGATATTTGGAAAGAACTTGACATTGTTAGCACATAGTGATCATACTATGGTCACTTAAATAGAATGGGAGATAAATCCAGAGGAAGACCAAGATCCTGGTCGATTGATACGGTAATAAGTGCCTTAGAAGAGAGAAATATAAGATCCGATAATATTGGAGTCTTGTGAATAGGATATTAGTAATGATGTAACTCATATAATACTATGCCCCCCCCCCACGAGGATACATGTCAGGAATTATACTGAAGATTAGAAATATGTACTTAAAAGTAATAAATATAGAATTGTAAAAACATATGGCATAAAACTCCTACTATGTATCCTCAAAGTGTGTAAAGGATATGGCTGTGTTACAACTTGAAAAGTTTTATAACTTCTAACTGCACCAATCCACCTAGATGTTGGTCTTCTCCCAAGTCTTTTTCCTGCCTTGCTGGCATCAAATTTCTACTTTGCTAGTCCTTACTCATTCTGAATGCTAATAACATCAAGTTTCTTTCTAATCTTTCATTTTTAATATGATTCTGCTGTTGATGCCATCTATTCACCTTCCTTAATTTTCTCTGAATTCTCATATGTGTAGTCTCTGTTCTTTGATCAAATGTTTTATTTCTAACCGGGTCTGAGATCCATAATGTAAAACTGGTTTGAACACTGTATATAGCTGTTTAATGTTTTAACTAATTTCTCTCTTATTCAGTTGATTGCATACCAACTTTGCTTATTCTGTTGTCTGTTTCCATAATGCTAGCTTGGTTGGCTGAGTGAACAGTATACCTCCTCTCCAACAGAATGTGAGTTTGAATCCCACCATCAGCATGGATGTTAGCAATTGTTTGTACTAATTCTGTTCAAAGGATCCACAACCTTACTATTTCTTCTCCCAGCAGAGACTTCACTCCCCAAACCCCATCAGGTACTAGAGTGACCATCCGGTGTCAAATTGGAGACATCAAATTTGGGGTGGAGGAAAAACCTGTTTATTTTGCCATCTTCGCTAAAAATTGTGCCTAAATAGCCGAAATGTTTTACTTGCTCTATAGGTTCTCCAATCAAGATGCAACTTCTGCTTTCAATGTTCTTGTCTATTTTCATAATAAATTTGTTAGAGCAATAATTTAGTTAAGGAATCCTGCAGACAGTATTTATTTAAGAGTATAACATCATCTTACAGAAAAAATCCTGAAAAAAAAATGAAGATGATTTGGGTGATTCAACTGTCAAGGCCATCTTTAACCAATGCCTTAAACACTGATCTCCTTGCCATTATAAAAGGAACTGAGGATAACCTTATGTTTTAATTCTCAGTGGTACTAAGAATAAAAGCATCTGATTGCACTGCTACTTTAGAAGATAAAAATAGTCAATACGGAGGTAGAGGATTTCCCCCCCCCCCCCCAAAAAAAAACCCTCAGGTTTTTCATACCTCAGAACAGGCAAACTGGCCCAGCGAACACACACATGGATCTAGAGTCAAAATGCATACTTAAATACCCCCCCCCTCTACCTCTGCATTAGACAGGATAATTCACCTTTGGTCGAAAAGACCAGATAGAGGTTCCTCACTGCAGAGCACAACCTCAACTGGTCCTGGGGGGAACCCCACACTACCAACAAACAACATCATGGATGGTGAATGGTAGTTGATGTCAACCAGGACAAAATTAATCCAAAATGACTACATTATGCAAACAGATTACAAGCTTTTGTTTCTGACTAAAATATTCCCATGCTTTTATCAAATAAAAAGCAGATATTATCTTTTTTTATTAATCTAATTAATGGCTTTTCATTAAAATCATTGTCCTGCTTATTTATAGATTTTTGAAGCATTCTGAAGTACCATTCCCTTTACTTTAAACAGTTGTATTTCATACACAGTTGCCTTTCCTTTTTGAAGAATTTATATTCTATGCATTTACTGCTATTTAACAGTTTCCAACGTATGTATATAGATTCCAGTTAGGCAAATGTTATCAAGCAATCATATATCTCTTTCTTTTAGAAACTTTTATAATTCTCTAACTCAAACTGGTTTGAAATTGTCATCAATTCCAGGAGTGGTTCCTCCCTAGAAGCCACTCTTTTGATGGACAACCCTGAAGATTACTTCAAACTGCTTCAGTACTTCTAACTCAACACTTTTGAAGGATCACCAATATAGCTTGAAGTTATGAGAAATAAATTCATTTCTTCTACATGCAATAAGAATTATTTTCATAACTTAAAAATATTATTTATAACTCTGTATTTATAATAAACAAGCCAATTAACTTAGAGAAGAAACTATATATACATTTCAGTTGTTGACAGAGAATTATGTATGCTAGCAAGATGCTAGATAACAAATAAAATGTTCTTTGTAATGTATTTTTGTTTTGTTTTTTGTAGCTCAGTAACAAAAATTTGAATACCTGTAATACAGTTATTTCAGTGCATGTTAAAGGAATATATGTATGAAAATATTTTTGTAACAACGATATTTACAGTATATTTAATCTATAAGCATCAGTGTAGAATGTAGTTCCTGCATGGTTAAATGAATGGAATATGAAATTCATCCCAAATCATAATTATCTGACTAGTGAAAATGCACCTTGTGTTCATATTAGAAATTAATGGTTAATTTTTATTGTTTAACAAACTAAAAAAAGGTTTTGCATTTACCTGTGCAGTATAAATGGCCTGTAAAAAAATATTCAGTGGTACTGGCATTTGGAAAATGCAGGTGCAATAAAAATAACAAATTGCTGCTGAAAAGTCTGAGATCAACCTTGAAAGGCAAGAAATGGTTTAAATAATGAAAAAGGGAAAATCCAGGGAAGAATCCCCCCCCCCCCAGAGTAACTTAAATGGTCAGTAAGGTGCATTAGATATGCACATTCAAATTAAAATTATGTGTACCTAGAGATAAACTGAAAAGCATGCAATCTTTAATTTTCAGAGAAGGAGGAGTGAGGCAACTCTCTATTTCAGATTTCCTAATTAATAAGTTTATCCCTTAGTACTTCAATGGTTGCTATTTTTTTTTTCTTTCTCAATTTGTACATTAAAATCTGTAAATATACTGGGATTCATATTAAAAATAAAGAAATATAGACGTTAACAATTTTTCTTGACTTACACATAGTGGTTACTATTACTGTACTAATTAATTATAAATAATTTCAAAAGCATTAGTTTTAGAGTGTCATAAACACAATTATTAAGACTGCATTCTTATTTAATTATTTTTCTTACTTGTAACTGCAATAGAGAACTGTGTCGAGAAAAGTAGACACAAAGTAGAATGTAGCACACTCTCCTGCTGGTGTACGATCAGGTACTTCTGGGAGACAAAATACAATCCAAGCATGCATTTCTCCTAAACTAAACAAACCTCTCAGAGTAAGAATATTTAGAGGTCTAAAAAGAAAGAAAAAATATTAAGCATTTATGCATAAAAACAATTTAAAAAAAATATGAAAACTCTTAGAAGATAGTGCCATTGTAATCTTACAGTATCATCTATTTTCCTACATAAAAGAAACATTTAATAAAATTACCATTTCAGTAGCAGCTGCCATAGAAGAGATACAGGGAGGCCCATAAGTCATGGAACATGTAGAAAGGGCCTGTCTTTGTGAAGCAACTGCATAAATTTTTTAACATTACCAGATTTTTTTTTTTTATTAGTTATGAAAAACTACATCATGTAAATATCTTCCATTTTCAGCTTCACAAAGACCAGGCCCTTTCTACAGAATGTTCCTTGACTTAGGATTTACCCTGTATATTATACATGATAGTTAAAAAAATATAACATACAGAATAATATTACAGGACATTTGAGATGGAAATGAAATAATATTCATATTTATGTCTTCTGATATGCTATATACACATCTTAGTAGCTCTAGCTATGTTATTTGCTATTTTATTCTGTCATTTTGGAGAACAAGGGCTGGGACATCCTGGTTGATATATCATGTAATTTTATCCCTTAGTTCATCAAAGTTTCAAGGCTGGTCATGGTGGAATACCCATTCCTTCAACATATCCCAAACGAAGGCATCAAGTGATGTGAGATCAGGGGAATGTGAAGGATATGTGAATTCTGTGAACCTTGAAATGAGCCTCCTGGGTAAGTATTCTGATAAACAGGCTCGAGAACCAAGTGATGTGTGCCTGAAATGGAATGTTTTTTGCACAACACATCCTATGCAAATCCTGGGCGAACAGAACCAACACATTCTCGATGTAGCATTTGCTATTTAAGGTCACAGTTACACTACTCTCTCTTCGATGAAGTAGGGCCCAATTATGCCACAGCTGGAAACCGCACACCATGCAGTGACTTTCTCACTGTGAAGAGATTTCTCTTGGACAAATTCAGATCTTGAAAAACCAAGAAACCTGTAGGTTCATCTGTTTAGATGGAAATGCGCTTCGCCCAAGAACCTGACATTATGAAGGAAGGATAGATCCTCAGACATTGGCCAGCACATGTGCACAGTTTCCTGCTGTGCAGCATAATCCATTGCTGTTAAATGCTGACCTGCATGAATGACATATGAAAAAACACTGAGCTCCTTAAGGATTCTCTGCAGTGACCACCTTGGTATCCCAAGTTTTCCCGCTGTTTGGTGGTGACTGTATTTCGGAGACTGTAACACCTGCACCAGCACATACCCGTCATTCTCATTTGTGTTAACAGTCTTCCCAAATGCCTTTTGCATTGTGCTCTCCTTCAAATCCATACCAATTGACATTGAGAGGGATTTGAATTAAGGATTGATCAGTGGGATAGATACACCACTGGTCACCTTAAATCTTGCAGACTAGCATCTCCACATGGCAGCTTTTGATATGTCAGCCAGCCATCCTATTATCCTATATAAACTACTAGTTTGGATGAGAGGATAGCTGACTTAGTTATAAGAGGGAACCTTATAACCAAGCAAAAGCATTTAAAGTTCACATAGAATTAGTATTTGTTTATCAATATCTTAAAGAAACTTCTGTTGGGTACATGTATTTTACCATTCATTATAGCTTCACAGAGGTCTATTGACCCAACAGCCTTAAGAGTTATACTTCACAGGGTCTCTTTCAGAAGACTGTTAAAACCTAGATATTTCTAGGTATAAAATGAAATAGTTTTTGAAAATTTAAAGTGTGATATATATATATATAGGATACTGTTAACAACTTTTGCCTGACTATGTTTGGTTAAGAAATACTTTTATTCTATTTTACTAACTGTGTCATCTTAATTAAGCCAAAGCTTGTTCAGGTTTTTTCTTATTTCATGTGATTGTATACTTGTGGGATTCAACTATGCTAAAATCACAATTAACCAAAACCTACAATATGATTATGGACTATGGAACAACTACAGAAAATTAAAACATACTTTTAAATTTTCCAAGAATCATATGTGTGCAGTAGCACTCATGTTTTAATTTAATAGAAATGAAGCACAGCACAGAGAAAGTAAATGAAAGTTTAATGCTTCTTTCAATATCTCTGTAATAGGGACATCTTCAGGGGCACAATATAAGACTGTAGTCTTATATTGTATCCCTTATTTTGTAGCATGTGCATACAAATGGAAGCTTGGATGTTGGCTTGAGGCCTTAAAATTACAGTTTTCCATATTTTGGAGTTGTTTCAGTACATTCACATTTATTTAAGTTACGTTGGTTTCATAAAAGCCACTGCAGATTTCAGAAAAGGTCTTGTGATTAAACCGTTTATTAGGTCTGAATGTCTATACTTGTTAAAATAAATATGGTTGTGTGAAACTCCCCAAGATAAGGGAAACTATAATTTAAAGCTAACTAACAGCCAAGTCTATTGACTGGCAACCACAGAAGACACTCTTACTAGGACTGACTTCAGAGTAATCATTTATATGAAAGTAATGTGCATGCTATAGTCTTATATTGTACACCTAATGATGTCTCTAACAGAGAAGAAATATTAAACTAGCATTAAATGGTAGTTTAATATATATTAAATAATATTTAATTTCATTCCTTTATGCTATGCTGTGCATTATTTTCCATTAAATCTAGAAGAGTTTAATGAATAATAACTTTTCTGAATATAACTTTATGAATAACTTTAATGAATAATAACCTGATTCAAACATGGTTGGAGGAGTACAAAATAATCTACTGAATAAATGAGCAGAAAATAATGGAAAAACAAAAAAAAATGTTACTCTTAAACAAGAAGGATTCAGTTGTGCACCTGTTCATCAGGAATTAAGGAGCTCATTTTCACATAGGTGTTATTAGGATGATATGTGGAAGCTGAATGGTTAAAACAGGTAAAGTAGCATGTTTTTTTTGTTTTTCCATTATTTTCTGCTCATTTATTCAGTAGATTATTATTATTTCAAATTGGAGCAGTAATTCAAATACGTCGATGTATTTGAATTACTGCTCCAATTAAGATAATGAAGATTGATTATCAGAAAGAGCTGAAATTATCATGAGCATGTTTAAGTAACAAAATTGGTCAGTGAGTTCATTATTAATGCCTTGAAATATTATTATGGTTAGCCTTCCACCAAAAGACATAAGTTTATCTAGAACAGAAATGGCATGAATTCTACAAATGACCAAATGTTTATTTTCCCCCACTAACTATAAGACTACTACTAAATGTGTTCAAGATCAGTCTTAGGTTTGTGAAGAAAACTGGAAGAAAACCAACCCCCACAGTCTAAGACCAACCAACTCAGTGCTGGAGGAGAGGAACTGATTAGCAGATGAATCATATGCCAATAATCACAACTATGATTAAACTGTTATGCATAACAGTTTCATTATACTATATATAGATTAACTTATCACATCCTTTATATATACATTTTTTTTTGTATTCTAAATTTTTTTACTTATTTTTACATATTTAAACACAGTAAAATAAATAGCAATACGAACATGCTTAGCATTGTTAAATATCACATCATAATACATCAATTAATTTTAATTATTCAATGCTGCACCCATAGGGCTACCTAAATTCACTGCTTCTATAAACCACTACTAAAAGACATTCCATGTATTTTCATCTTAATTAACAGTAAAAAATCTTTATATTTGTTTCACCTTTCATCTTCACTGCCTTTTTGATTATGTCCTCTGGTAGAACCTGGTTCAGCTTAGTGTAAGATTTCTGCTATCAACTTTGCATATTCTCCAGACTAACTTATGAAGTCTCCTATTAGATAAACTCAACAAATAACAACTAATCAACTGACACTTGGTTGTAATTATCATAACATCCCACCTACAAACTTTGTGAATGTTCCCCTGAATTATGCTTTTGAAACAACTGATCAGACAACCCCATACAGAGGTAGCAGAATTTATGTTAATTCCTCAAAACTGGCTGGAGAATACATGCAAATAACAGACATAACATACTGGTCTCACATCATTAGTTGTTTTTGCCCTAATTCCAACCAACCCAACTCTCTTCAGTTATTCTCTTGACATTCATTATAAATCTGGATGAATTAAGCTGGTAGTTATTAAATACTGGTCTGACTAGAGACTTGTATAAGTGAATTATAACTCCTTCCTCTCATTAGAAGTTTCTTTCAATTAACTTAATGTATGAGCATTGGGAACATATTTTCTTACTGATATGATTCCTGAATTACCTGAATTTATCAGCAATCACCAAAATACCCAAGCCATTAGATTCATTAATGCTTTCCAAACCTGTCCACTCAATTTGAATTCCTTTAAACCAAGAACAGTACCAGCAAAATGTGCCAAATGTGATGGACCACACTTTGCCAACTACAAAGGGTTTAGAGAATATACAATTTAATCTGCTGCTGTTTAATCTGTTCATTAACAATATAGGGAAGGATCTAAGTGGAACAATTCATTTGTTCGCTGATGATGCAAAGTTGGGTAGGGCAATAGTGAATGCAGAAGATGTCAAAGTCTTGCAGGATGACTTAGATAGATTGGAGTTCTGGGCTAAGGAGAATGGATGTCAATTTAATGTAACAAAATGTAAGGTTATGCATTTTGGGGTGAAAAGATTAGCAGCAGTATACCACATTGGTGGAACTGTACTCCAAGAGATTGAGGCCAGGGAGTGTTGGTGGATAGGGAGATGAAGTTTAGGGGGCACATTGCAAAAGTAGCTAAATCAGCTCATCAACTCACTTGGTTGTTGAAAAATACCTTGACGAGCAGAGACAAGCAAGTTATTGTACCTCTGTACCGAGCCTTGATAAGACCTCATCTCGACTACTGTGCCCAGATTTGGTCACCTTGGTTCCTTCTTGATGGGGAGGAGGTGGAGAGGATCCAGAGGCAAGTGACTAAGATGATAACAGGTCTATGGAATGAACCATATGAGAACAGGTTGAAGATTTGTGGGTTGCAGAAACTAGTTGATAGGCGGAGGAGGGGAGATATGATTGAGACATTCAAATTGCTAAAGGGATTCTATAGGATTAATTCAGAGGATATTTTTGAGATCAGGACTGGTGGTGGGAGAACTAGGGGACACCTATGGAAGCTGGGCAAGAGAGTGGTTAGCAGGGGTGTTAGAGCTGCGTTCTTTACTTTTAGAGTGGTAAATGAGTGGAATAAGCTGCCAGAGTCTGTTGTGGGTGCTATGACGGTGAACGAGTTCAAGGCAAGGTATGATAGATACTGTGAGAATGTAATCGCATAGTTGTGTGGACATGATGTTTAGGGCCTCCCTCGATGAGTCTAAGGACTCCTGGAGTCGCCCAAAATAATAATAATAATAATAATAATAATAATAATAATACAATCTCCAAGAAACTGGCAAAAACCAACCCAGGCCCAGCATGACAACAAGACAGAGAAAAAACCTAACATGTTCATTCATGAAAAATATCCAAAGACACACCAAAACCTTCACAGACACATGCCTCATAAGCAGAAGTGGTAGTGTCTTTAAAACAAAAACAAGACTAGAACCTCAGCAACTCAAGAGGTTGGATAAAACTACCAAGGGTGCAGCCATTCTGGCAGACATGCCCTAGTCAAGAAGCCACAAACTTGTTTGGGAGACAAATGCAAGTCATTCTCACTCTGATGAATACAGAGGACCTTAGATTTTGGGAATGCCAACAGCCTGAGAAACAAAATGCGTGAGCTTCAAGAATTTCTGACGCATCATGTCGACCTATCCTGTAAACAAAATGCATCTTCGCCCAGCCAACAATCCAAGGACTCAAAAATTATGGTTTGTATTGCGACAACAGGCCCAATGTCAGGGGAGGCAGAATGGGTATCTTCATCGAGCACACTGAAGTTGAAAAACCCTCAACCGCTAAAACTGAGATCACAGGAATGGAAATCCAGAACCAAAGTCACCTACTGAAATGCAAGAAATTATAAAAAAGACTAAAGAATAGGAAAGTCATAGACCCAGATGGGATTTCTGACACAGTCATCAAACAACTACCCCACAAAACCATTATACACCTTGTAGCTATCATTAATGCAATGCTAAGATTTCACTATTTTCCACTATGCTGAAAAGAAGCTGACATAATCTTAAGGGGAAAGCAAAGAAAAGCTGATTGTTCTCCTGTGTAGGAAAGATTGCCAAAAATTATGAGAGGGAAAAAAAACCTCATATCCAATGTGCAGCTTGGCTTTTATGAGAATCACTCTACTGTACAACATATCATGAGATTTGAGGAACACATTAGTGTAGGATACAATTGGAAACCGTGCACTAGTGCATTTTTCCTGATTTTGCAAAGGCATTCAACGTCTGGCATAGAGGGCTACTCTATAAATTAATCGACGTCACACTCTCATTTGGCCTGATCAGCCTTATTGGTTCCCATCTTTAAGATTGGAAACTTTGTGTGAAACTACAGGGAATCAGATCATCCGAATGCAGGATTACTGCAGGAGTTCCACAGTGATCCCTACTGTCACCTTCACTTTTTTGTCATTTATATGGCTGAACCCCCCCCCCCCCAACACACATATAGTCACCACAACAGGGGCTCTATATGCAGATAATACTGCAATACTGGCCCAATCCTTAAAGCTAAGACTGGTAACTAAAAAGTGCAGGCCTATCTCAGAATTAGAAGAGTGGTTCAGGAGATGGTACATCAACACAGACAAGAGTGTCGCTGTCCTCCTCACGAGGTAGCAGGCACATCCTGAAGGTGAGGTAACCATGTTTGACACTTCCATCCCCAGCAGCCAGTCATCAGAAGTCTGCTTTGTGTCCCATGTAGACTACACATGCTCAAAAGCAAACAAAGCAACAGGACAACTTTTCCTGTTATTGAACCAACACAATCAGCTAGGCATGGAAATCATGCTGCTTCTATACAAAACAATGATCCGACCTATATATGTACAACTTGCCATCTTGGAGCCACTAAGTGGACTCAAACATTAAAAAAAATGCAAATCATACAAAACAAGTACATCTGCAATGTATTCAACCCATGGTTCATGATGAATACACAGCTTCACTGAGAAGCTAATATCACAAACCTTCCTACACAAAATGGCTGCAAACTTTTTTTTTTTTTTTTTTTTTGCAAATGCAGTCATTCACTCTAATACATTAATCTGCTAGGCAGTGGACTACGATAAACATGTCTTCAAGACACAAATGCCCTAAAACCACATTGTGCAGATAAGTATGAAATACATTGCTAATCAGCACATGATTAGTAGGCCAAGCGCTCATTAAACGACCCTAATTTGCATTTTTTTCTTTCAGAAACCAATAAAGGGATAAAGAGCCAATGAAACTGGCAAAACCAACCCAGGCCCAGTCTGACAATAAGACAGAGAAAAAACCTAACATGTCCATTCAAGAAAAATCCAAAGACACACCGAAACCTTCACAAACACACAGTGGTATCTTAAAAAAAAAAAAAAACAAGACTAGAACCTCTTCCTGAGTCCATCTTGCCAGAAGTGTTAACCATTACTGATATATATATATATATATATATATACACACACACAGTAAACCCTCGATGACTTCTGATTTAACAGACAAAATTTCCAGTCTGTATGTCACATGTGAAAATTAACACCCTGTTAATTTTAAAATGCTTTTAACCAAGATTTGCTTATATAATTAAATTAACAGGTTATTTTTTGTTATTAATTTCCTGTTATTTTTAGCAAATTTTGGAGAATAGGCCATCATATGTTGGAAAAACACTGTAGTAATTTAGCTGACATAAACGAGTCACCACTCATAAAACATGTTCAGCGAATGATTAGGACGTGATCACACCAATTGCACTGTAATTGGTTCTTTTGTCGCGTGCCGCGACTTTCTGTGGAAGCTTTATTACACACATTTTCGTAATTTTAGGGAGTTAATTATAGAAAAACTGCAGAATTCAAAAGTTCCAAAAAAACTTGGAACTTTTTGTTCAAAGTTTTGTTCTAACCTAACCTTTCCCAGCCCCTATTAGTCCATTAAATCGAGGTTTTACTGTATATATAAATATATATTAAAAAGTTTTAATGACTGATACCAAGAGATAAAAAGATGGCATGGTATATTTGAAAAGATACTAGTAGTTTACTAGTTTCGTTGAATTGATCAACATCTTCAGGTATCAAAGAAATATATAAAGAATTACAGAGACTTAAAATTGCATTAATAGAACAAGTGCAAAAAGACAATAGCGTGTTCGAAAACAAAATGCGAGCTTGAGTTCCAAATACACATAGACTACGCGCTGTCAAGAGTGCACCAATACTAAACAGAGGCAACATGTGCGTCAAAGAGATCGAAACTTAGGCTGTTGTTGATATGGGAAGAATCTAGAGAAATTTCTCTAGATTCGCCAATCTTTCTCTCAAGCTCATCATAGCACACATGGATATTAGAAGTTTGAGTCCAGTTTACAATATGTTGGCGGCCCTCGCCTGAGTTAAATGAAAAGAGAACATAGCTAGAGAGAGAGAGCGCTGGCTCTAGTCCTGTTATAGGAGATATCTCTACAGTGTTCTTCCAAACTTAGAAGGATGGATTTAGCAGTCTGGCCATAGTATGGCTTTCTACAATCACATGAAATCTTGTACACTCCTGGAAACTGAGTTGAAAGATGTTTCTCTTTAGGTTTACTAAGTATTGAACGAAGTTTTGGGAGTGTAGTGAAGCAAGTTCTGAAGTTAAACTTCTTGAGAATTTTTACCAGTTTTGGTGAAAGAGAGCTGATGTAAGGCAAAGAGATGAAGGCTCTGGGGGAGGAGGGATCTTCAGAAGTAGTTGAATGACTGGGGGAAAGAAATTTGTCAATTTTCTTAGGAGAAAATTGACAAATTAACTTCAGAACTTGCTTCATTATGCTACTAAAACTTCATTCAATACTTAGTAATCCTAAAGAGAAACATCTTCCAACTCAATTTCCAGAAGTGTACAAGATTTTATGTGATTGTGGAAAGCCATACTATGGCCAGACTGCTAAATCCATCCTTCTATGTTTGGAAGAACACCATAGAGATATCTCCTATAATAGGACTAGAGCCAGCAATCTCTCTAGCCACATTCTCTTTTCAGTTAACTCAGACAAAGGCCGCCAACACATTGTAAACTGGACTCAAACTTCTAACATCCATGTGTGCTATGATGAGCTCGAGAGAAAGATTGTCGAATCTAGAGAAATTTCTCTTGATTCTTCCCATATCAACAGCAGCCCAAGTTTCAATCTCTCTGACACATACGTTACCTCTGTTTAGTATTGGCGCACTTGCGACAGTGTAGTCTACGTTTATTTGGAACTCAAGCTTGCATTTTGTTTTCAAACACGCTACTGTCTTTTTGTACTTGTTCTATTAATGCAATTTTAAGTCTCTGTAATTCTTTATATATTTCTTTGATTGTGATACCTGATACCTGTTGATCAATTCAATGAAACTAGTAGTATCTTTTCAAATATACCATGCCATCTTTTTATCTCTCGGTATCAGTCATTAAAACTTTTTAATAATATTTCCCACCGAGTAAAAATGAATTATGATAATATATATATATGACTTCTGCATTAATTCAGTAAATAATTATTATAGAATTATTCACAAGTTTCTTTCTAGTACACAGTTTGTATTATCAGGTAAAAAACCACACAAACCCAAAAAAGTTTGTGTGGTTTTTCATAATAAAAATTAAACTTCAGAAATTTTCATAAAATGTTTATTCATTAAAATAAGCATCTTCACAATCTACAACTCTTTCCCAACAAAATACAATTTTGAAAATTCTGCTTTTATAAAACATTTTGCAAACAGAGATTGAAGCAACCTGTGCTTAAATTTCTGTTTTATTGCAGAACTGTCTATTGCACATGCAATTGTCTAGTGCAAAAAAAAAAAAAAAAAAAAAAAAGATAATCACCTGCAGAAATGTCAGGAGAATCTCCCCATCCTAAAGCACAAATCTTCTCATGGGTAAATTTTGCAGTATGAGGTTTTGCGTTGTTCTGTAAGAATATAGCACTTTTTTCTGATTAACAAGTCCTGGCTGTTTCTGAAGTAGTGCATCCTGCACATGCTCGGTTGCATCGAACATATCTCAGCCATAATTTTTTGGCCTCTAGCAAGAAACTTGTAGTGGACAATTCCGGCTACAGTTCACCCCCCCACCACCACCACAGTTTTCTGGGGATGAAGCGGCGCCTTTGAAGTATGCAGTACTGAATTGTTTGGTGACAACCGATGATAAGTGCACTTCCTGTTAGAGTAGAAGATCCATTTTTCATCACGAGTGTGCAAGTAATCCAAAATTAGCTCGTTTTATGATGTGAAAGAAGTGAAGAACAAATTGATAGCCTTTGAAGTTTATGTTATCTGATAATGCATGTGGGACCCATTTGCTTAGCTTCCATGATTTTTGCAATTGATGCAAGTGTAAACAAATTGTTTCACGACTCATGTTAAACATTTGTGAAAGTTCTTGACATTATTAATCTTGAATTATTTTCAACAGCGGCACATAATTCTTCATTATCAATAATGTAGGGTCTTCCTGAACATAGTGCATCCTCAAGTGATTCATCACCCGAAACAAATTATTTAAACCATTTCTGCTACCACATCTTTTCCAAATGCCACACATATCTTATGGGATGCTTCTGAAGCCTTTGAACTGAGTTTAAATTCATAAAGCAAACAAGCCAAATTACACCAGGTTCAACTGACATTTTAAAGAGGTTCAAAATGTCAGTTGAACCTGGTGTAATTATCTGTGCCTTATGATGCACATAAAAAATTGCTCTCTGCAAACCATTACAAAATAAAACAAGTCATTGCAGCAAACTCTACCAAAAACTGCACAAACTTTTTTTTTTGGGTTACTGTATACATTAAACTCAAATTATTTAAACTAAACATTTTAAATTATATAAATGAGAATAAATCAAGAATTTGATAACATTTTTTTAATAAGCTTTAGATTTGTTGTAAAGCTATAAGAATTTGATTTACATTAGTATTTGATTATAAGTAAATATATATTTAAATATATATCACTACATACTTGTTGTCATCAAAAGTATGTGTACGTCGATGCAGGGAAAGTGGTTTTATTTGATACTGCCTTACTTGGCAACACTTGGGCTGTAAACGAGGTGTGATATATGCTTGTAATGTCCCATACTGCCCTTCAATAGATCTGATCTTTACTTCTAACCTTGTTGTGTTTGCTTGACATCGATACGTAGCTAACAGGAAATTCCCATTCTGAATGTAAAAAATAAGTTTTTTCAGTTGTTATAGAAAATATGATTTTTAGAGGAATGATGTGTACATATTAATATTTCTTTAATCTTCCTGTTTCAATGCATTTCTTTTACAAGTTAATATAAAGGAGCATTTAAATACAAATGAAAGAAATGCAGTCACACCTACTACAGTTTTGAATTATCAATGGGGAAAGAGGAATGAGATCAAAAAATAAAGAATCATAATTTTCTATTGTATATGAGATGTTATACAGTTTGGCACAATTTCATTACTAATTTTTTATCAACAATTCTGATTTAAGTTTGACACACTTAGACCAAATAAGCAGGACAGCCAATAACAAGATATCTGAACACAAGGCTTATATACAGTTCCATCCACCACAGGACATGCTGGAAGAAGGCCATTTTATCACACCACAACAAATACAAGTGAAATCCTTGAATCTTCCTCAGTTCTGAAAAACTTTCCAAACCTCAACAAATTTGGGTGCATGAGACTGCCTCAGATTTAGGAAGCATATGAGGTAGGTTCCAAACGTTTCTGACCTAACATACAAAATTTGTGCCAATTTTAAAATGGCATGCATGCTGTTTTAAAATTGGCACAAATGGGGAGTTTAGTGCACCAGTTTCAACTCTCTACCTGTGTCATTCAGTTGGAGGCACTCGTTTCACTAACACATGGCATGCTAAGTGGCTGTAATGTTAAAAATTGAGTACCGCACTGTGATAAAGATTTTCACCGAAGAAGGGCATTCTCCAAGTGCTATCCAACAGTGACTGGATGATGTTAATGGGGAAGCTTCTCTTTCATATACCAAGGAATGGGCTAAACGGTTTCGCCTAGGAAGAGAGAGAGAGCATCGAAGATGATCCTCGTGACGGACAACCTGTGGAAATTATGACTAAGGAAAATGTCTCTCTTGTTGAAGAGAAACTGCTGACAGCTGAAGTTCAAAGAAATCTTAGCAGGTTTGGGGCTTTCTATAACAACCATCTTTTGCAACATTCAAGAGCTTCACATGACGAAGGTCAGTGCAAGGTGGGTGCCTCAATTTCCCTCTTCGATTCAGAAGGAGTTTCATGTGACCTGTTCCTGCAAGCTTTAAAGCTTTTCCAAGGGAATCAGAGAGAAATGCTGGAATCCATTATCACCAGGGATGAAACCATAGTCCTTTATCATGATCATCTTTTCAAAAGGGAATCCATGGAGTGGCAAAAACAAGGCAAAGCACTGCCAAGAAAAGCTGAAATCACTCAGTCCACCAAAAAGATCATGGCAACAATCTTTTGGGATTGCCAGGGAATTCTCTTGATTGACTTCAAAGAAAGGAATATGAACGTGAATGCAGAAAATTATGCTTCATTCATGCACAAACAGCGCGGGGCGATAAAGGAGAAGAGATGAGGAATGCCAAGTTAAGGTGTTCACCTGCTTCATGACAATGCTCCAGTCCATACAGCTATTGTTGCAAAGGCTACAGTGAAGAACTTAGTTTCCAGAAGATTGAACACCCACCCATCTTACAGCCCAGATCTAGCACCCAGTGACTACTACTTCTTCTCGAAACTTAAAAAAGACCTTTGAGGAAGAACATTTGCAGATAATATAATAAATTTAGTTTAATCCTTTATCCAAGTGTAAGCAAACAAAGTTTGTGCCCAAAAATATCTTCAGGTAAACTGAGGTAAGCTGGTACATCACTTGGCAACTCATAGCAAAGGTGGACCAAGCTCTCATTACTCCTTGTCTCAGTATCTCCCAAAATGCAAAACACATCTCCTTGCAGACATGTATACTGCAATGCATTAAGGGAAGGGCCACTACCCAGACCAATTTCGACCTTTATTGAGGTCTCGTCAGTGTGAGGCAGACCCAGAGTGGTGATACTAAGATAAAAGCAATGGAGAGGTCATATTTACCTATACGAGTTGCCAACAGGTGTACCACCTTATTATTGAATTACTCTGGATTTAGAGAAAGATGTTGGAAGTTTATTTTGCACTTGGTTAGGCTATAATAAATTTAGTTTAATCCTTCATCCAAGTGTAAGCAAACAAAGTTTGCACCCTGAGGTAAGGTGGTACATCACTTGGCAACTCATAGCAAAGGTGGACCAAGCTCTCATCACTCCTTGTCTCAGTATCTTCCATAATGCAAAACACATCTCCTTGCAGACATGTATACTGCCATGCATTAAGGGAAGGGCCACTACCTATACCTCAGTCGAAAATATCTTCAAAACTTCTAAAATTTGCAGATTACGATGAGGTGAAAGATGCAGTTTTAGGCCATTTTGTAGACAAAAGTACAGACTATTTTTTTCAAGGGCATAGAAATCTTAATTCAAAGATGTGAAAAGTGTGTTGAAGTAAAGAGAGATTATGTTGAAAATTGACACAGTGTTTTATCACCTCTAAAAGTTAGTCAGTCCAGAAACTTATGGAACCACCCTCGTACATTTTAAGATCGTCAGTCCAATGGCCAAGACAACCCAATTTACCCCCCCCCACACACACACACAGGGGGGACACTGTTTAGGACTCTAGGCCTAACTTCTGTTGACTTTATTCAGCCTTGTTTGCTCAGTGTTAGTGCCTGCATGCATATATCATTGTTATTTGTGATCCCTGATGATGGCAATGACATTGCTGAAATATAGGAAGGTATTAATTAAAGCTTTTTATAATTAATATTCTAGTATGTTGTCATTTCCTGAAAAATTAAAACTATGTGTAACCAACATATAACCTTATCTAGAAGAACTTTTGAGTTCCTCTTTATCAAACGGCTGATTGTATGGCTGAATGCCCCTGGCAAATAAGCTTATTCGCTGTTTCTCTTGTGCTCTTTCAATATTAAAAATCAGGAGGATATGAGGCTGTTGCTAAGATTCGGGAAAATTTTTCATCCCAAAAGGTCAGGAAGCTTTGATCAGGAAAACTCCTAATAGATGCATTACCATCTGGTTCAGTCCTGTACACTAACTGGCAGCCATCCTCAGAATTGCTTTATTGCTGTACCCTTGAAGGTGGTAGAGGTACTGGATTCCTGCAGTATGTTTGGTATACCCTCAAAGCATATCACTCACATAGAATGCCAAAGGTTGTATGTGGGGTGGAGAGAAACTGGGACCCTTTCTCTGAGAACCAAACATGGTGGTAACCACTTCAGATTCCCAATAAAGGTATCCCTTTACAATGAGAATACTCACTGTTGCTAGAGCCCCTTTAGTAGAAACAGACCACACCACGAAAAGGCAGAGCTGACTTGACCGTGAGAAGCCGTATGTTGCACAATCACCGATCCATTATTAGAAAAAGAATCAAATAACTGTTTGCCTTTTCTTGACACATTAGTCACCTGGCTTTCAGATGTTCAATATCTTTTTCCATGTATAGAAAGCCAACATACACAAGAAGATATATATATATATATATATAAACACTCCATTATCCAGTACAACAGTACGGTATTCTAAAAGCACTTACACATAGAGCTAGAGTTATTTCTTCTAATGATGCAGCTCTTTCTACCAAACTAACTTAAATATTTTCACTACTTTCCTGGCCAATGGTTACATATTGAAAAATGACTATGGTAGGATAACTTTAATAAATGCTGATGGTAGGAAAGTGACTGAGGCAAAAGAAATAACTGAGTTGATGAGTGATCATTTTGCAAAGGTGTATCATCCAAGTGGGGATTTTTCAGTTGCCGATATGAAAGAGATGTTCAGCATTGAAAAATATCGATGTGAATACAGCAGTGGTGTTGGATGGCATGTAAGCTTGGATACTATGTGAATGTGCAAGAGAATTGGCATTGCCTCTGATGAAGTTCTTCAATCTGAGTATCAGCTCGGCTAAGGTTCCAAGGGAGTAGAAAGCAGATAGATAATTCCTTTATATAAAGCAGACTCCAAGGCAAGTTGTAAATTACAGACCAATTAATATATCAAGAGTGGTTATTGGAAAAGTTGGTTAAATGTGAAATCCAACAGTGGATGGATAAGGATATGATACTTTAGTGCACAGCAGAGTTTTGTGAAGATTAGGTCCTGCCTTAGTAATTTATTCACATTTAATAATAAAGTACCAGCAGAATTGGATAAAAGAAATGACTACGCCATGATACTGCTAGATTATGCAAAGGCATTTAACAGAATATCACATGGGAAAAATATTACAAAAGTTAGAACAAATGGGATTGGAATGGATATGAAGCAAGTAGCATGAATGGGGGAAGGGAGGTGACAGACAGATACCAGAGAGTAGTATATGGTGGTGGTGGTGTGGAATTTAGGAGAATGAGGGACTAGTGGAGTACCTCAGAGTTCTGTACTAGGGCCACTACTCCTTAATTTGTGTATATATATATCACTTCACACATCCTTTCTAACCACATTCTTATATAACTTTCACGGATGACCCCTTGTTCTCTATTTGTCTTATATTGAAAATTTTCCTTTGCATCAATTTTATAAAATCCTTTTAATATCTTATCCTGGGATAAGATATTAAAAGACATAATAGAAACTTGTAAGTTTCTATTATGTCCATTCTTCTCCACCTATCAACTTTACATATATATATATATATATATATATATGATGTAAGGAAAGATTTAAAGGGGGATATTCGGTTGTTTGCTGATGATGCAAAACTGAGGAGGGCAATTGTTTTTGAAGGTGATGTAGATATTCCAATGTAGATAATGACTGTCAATTTAATGTTGCAAAATATAAAGTTATGCACTTTGGGTTGAAAAGGCTGCATGCCGTGTATCACATTGATAGTACTGGATTGCAGGAAATTGACGAGGCTAGGGACATGGGGCTAATGGTGGACAGAGCTGATGCTTAGTGGGCATATTGCAGTAGTTGGTAAAAGAATTCAAAGGCTTACATGGATGTTGAAAAATACTAACAAGTAAAGATAGTGATGTTATTATCCCTTTATAAGGCTATGTTTGGCTGCATCTTGCTACTATGCACAGATTTAGTCACCTGAGTTTCTTGAGGTGGTAGAGAGGATTCAGAGATGAGTGATCAAGCTACTGGCAATTCTCCCTATGAGGATAGGTTGAAGGTGTGTGTGTATGGGTTACAAAGTAAAGTTGATAGGTGGAGAAGAATGGACATAATAGAAACTTACAAGTTTCTATTATGTCTTTTAATATCTTATCCCAGGATAAGATATTAAAAGGATTTTATAAAATTGATGCAAAGGAAAATTTTCAATATAAGACAAATAGAGAACAAGGGGTCATCCGTGAAAGTTATATAAGAATGTGGTTAGAAAGGATGTGTGAAGTATTTTTTTTTGTGTGAGAATCATGAACAAGTGGAAAGATTGCCAGAATTAGTAGTGAGTGCCCTGACAGTAAGTGAGTTTAAGGAGAAGCATGATAGGTGTTATGTGTATAACAGTATAGGTCTCCCACAATGACTCCACAGAGATACCATATAATAATAATAAAACAACAGATTAAGTAAAATTTCATTCAGAAGAAGAACCTGAAAAGGATTTAACTTGGCTATTCTTCTTGCTTAGTCTAATGTTATTACATATATTATCATTTATTACAATATGCATAACATCCTTTGTCACCTGTGTATGCAAGTAGAGCACTGGCATAAAAATGCCATATCAACTTTAAACTATTTTACCATACAAAAAGACAACACTGATTTAAACAAAATAAAAAAAAGTATCTTTATCCTTATTTAAAGTGGGAAAAAAAATAAACATAATTAACAAAATCTCTTTGACATCCCTGTTCAAAAAATCTCTCCCAATCATATGTGCTACCTCAATATGGTGAGAGAGTAAATGGGCAGTGTATGCTGGTAGTGTAAACTCCAGAAGAGCCACCCTAGGTATGAAGACTGCATCAACAAGTAGGGCTAGCAACCCACTTGTATGGTGTAAAAATTAAATGCTCATAGAAACAACACAAGATACAGCCGTGTCCAAATGGATCTGACCAGGAAAGAACAATGGAAAAGGCATTGGAGATGAAACACATTAAGGATTGGAACATTTGTTCCTTAAAGCAAAAACAAGAATTAATGGAGGAATTGGATAAGCAAAATATAAAAATAGCTTGCATACTGGAAACAAAAAAGAAAGATAAAGGAATGTATAAATTAAATAACTATCACATTTTTTTGTGGAGAAAAGAAACAAATAAAGCTAAGCATGTGTGGAAATAATAATACATAAGGATCTTCAAAATGAAATAAAAGAATAAGAATACATCTCTGAAAGGATAATGAGAATAAAAATAAAATTGCAATATAAAACTCTATATAATTAGTGCTTATAGCCCTGAAGGAGGAAAAACAGAAATTGAAGAAATTCTATGAAATGCTATAGAAAACTGTAAAAAAAAATATATATATATATTAGGATAACCAAGTTAGTTTATAAACTTGGTTATTTTAACTCCTAATCCCAAGTATGCACTTGAAACAAAGTTCAAGTCTAAAGATGGTGCAACACCAGGGCAACTCATTGTAAAGGTGGATAAAGCTCTGATCACTATTCTTAGTATTTTCCCATAATGTAAAGCACATCTCACTAGAAGATGTAGATTTATTACATCTATATCTCCTACAGAGATTTTTATTAAAAATAAAAACACCTTGTTGCAACTTCTATAAGTAAAGTTGATAAGGCTCCGTATTACTATAACCTTGGTATTTAGGGTCTAGCTACTCACTGAGGAGACCTCAAAAAAAGGTTGAAACCGATCTGGGTAGTGACCCCACCCATAATGCATTGCAGTATACATCTTCTAGTGAGATGTGCTTTACATTATGGGAAAATACTAAGAATAGTGATCAGAGCTTTACCCACCTTTACAATGAGTTGCCCTGGTGTTGCACCATCTTTAGACTTGAACTTTGTTTCAGGTGCAAACTTAATTGTTTGCATACTTGGGATTAGGAGTTAAAATAACCAAGTTTATAAAATAACTTGGTTATCCTAATATACAATATCCCCAAGTTAAAAAATTTATTACATATATATATATATATATATATCAACAGCTGAATTAAGAATACTGGTAGGAGACTTAAATGTAAGACTAGAAACAGTGTAATATCAGGCACACATCAAAGATTCAATGAAACAACCCGAATGGAATAAGACTGCTTCAGTTTTGTATAGTAATGAATTTAGAATCAACCTTCTTTAATCACAAGAGTGATTAAAGAAGGTATTGATTAAATGACATGGACAGAGAACAGACATCTACTATAGATTATATAAAAACAAAAGTAAAACCAGATGAAATACTGGATATAAGAGTTTTAACATCTGCAGAGATTGGAAGTAATCATGGACTACTGATGGGAAAACTTAGAGATTCCAACAAAATATAAAGTAAAAAAAAGAAGCAAAATAAAGAAATACAAAAATATAAATTTGAAATTGAATTATTACAAGAAGACAGTATAAAAATACTTTACTAAAATCGACTAAAAGAATTCCAAAAAAATGTTATCAGTAATGAAGATATAGATTCTCACTGGGAAAAATTCAAAATGAACATTAAACAAGCAGCATATAAAGCACTGAGACAAAAAAAAAAAAAAAAGATGGATTTGTATTCAGTAAACTCCCTGGTATACCAAAGAAATAAAAGCAGTAACAGAAACCAAGGAAACTGCATTTTATAAACATTTACAGAATAAAGGTAATATAGCCAAATATAAACGAATAAGAAATAAAATAAATAACAAAATAAGACTCATAAAGCAAATATTGGGAAGGCTATTCTAAACAATTAGAACGTGACTTTTAGGGCACAGAAACAAGTATGGAGAATGACATGAAATCAAAGAAAAAAAAATCTGTGAATACATAAATATACCATTCACAGAAAGTGAACAATAGGAAAACTATTTTACCAAATTATAAAGAAGGTGGAGAAATAAAAATTTCTGAAATGCTGCAGCCTGAAAACACAGATGAATTGAAATAAATAACTTAATAGAATCAGTCATCTCAAAATTGTGAAATAAGAAATCATCGGGAACTAAGTAAAGAAATAACTGAAAACATCATCATCATCATCATCAAATTCCTGCCATGTACCCTCAAGGGGTGTACAGGATATGACAGTACTACATGAAAAAATTACATCATTACTAACTTCCTATCTACAATTTTCCTCCAAATCAGTCTGTTACTTGTCAAGACTTCAACATTATCAGATCTTATATTTCTATCATCTAAGGCATTATATAACTGAAAACATGAGAAATTTATTTAACATATTCTTGAGAAAAGACAGATTCCCAATGAATGGAAAATGAATATTACAATACCGATATTTAAAATGGAAAAAAAAATCTGAAACCCAAAAACTATCAAGAAATAAACTTACTGTGTACCACTCTAAAAATATTACAAGAATTATTAAAGAAGAATTTAGAATAAAGACTAAATAATAATCATGAACAACAAGGATTCCATAAGGGAAGATCAGGTACTGCTGCTATATTTGTTGCTGTTGTCAAGTCCATTGAAGAGCTTCTTGAGATATGGCCGTGAGCCTGTGGAACTTCTTTGGCAATGTTGAACTTTGGAGTAGAGCTTTTCTCTAGGGTTATTATCGCTTTTCTGTAGAGCAGCAGCAATTGCTGGACAAGAATAGATATGGGCAGGTGTTAGTTTGACTCCCGGACAGTTCTTGAATATTTCATAGCTTCTAATACTGTCCAGATGAATTTTCATGCCTTTAAAATGTTCTATCCTTAATCTAGTGATGATTGTGGTTATTGCTCTATTTTCATTAATTTTGTTGATTTCATGCTCCTTCTTGATAGTTTGTTTTAACAATCTTCTTTTTGCAACAGAATTAGCATCAGTTAGTGGCAGTGGGTGACGTGCTTCTTTGGCTAGTTTGTCTGCTCTCTCATTGCCTTCAATATTTACATGGGCTGGTATCCATTGCAGTGTACAGTTCTTATTTTTCAAATTTAAAGTTACATGTTCATGAATTTCCTGTGCGAGTTTTGTTTTTTCATTTTTTAATGCTTCAAATGCAGATTTTGAGTCACTGTTGATGGTTATTCCTTCTGTAATGTTATTACTGGAGTAGAGAGAACTTTAGAGCTGCTTGTATAGCTTTTAATTCACAAGTGAAGTTTGAAGCTATTTTGCCAGCTATAGGTTCGATTTGCATTTCCTCGCCTCCAGGAAGAATTAATAAAACCGCTGCTCCTCCTCGATCGAGTGCTTCATCAGATGATCCATCAGTGTAGGCGATGATATGGTTTAGATTATTTAAGTGCAGCATAGTATCAAGTCGTTTTTTATTTTCATGCTGTGAATTCTTTTTTGAACAAGGTTCTAGAAGATTTAATTAATCATTGTGCTTTTTGGTGGTACAGTGGGAAAGAGTGGCTCTTTGCTTATTTCGATAGACAAGTGCTCTAAGTCAATCTGTTTTCTAATTTCATGATCATATTGTAAAGTAGCTCTCTTTAGTCTAGATTTTCCTGTCTCCAGGCATCGAAAATGCTGAGTGAGGTGCGATTCTGTTGTTGGCGCCTGATTCTGTTAGTGAATTTAACTGTGGAGACATTTAACTGTGGCTCTTGATTGGTACTCTGTCAAGTTTTTATTTTGAGCTAGTAGAAGCTGGAGCGCAGATGGATGAGGCATATTCTATAGTGGGTCGTATGAATGCTGTATATGTAGTTTTGAGTGTCTTCAGTTTTGCACCCCACTTTGTTCCACGAAGCCTTTTGATGATATTAAGCTTTTTGAGAGCTTTATTAAATATATTTGTAATATGAGTTGTAAATCTCAGTTCAGTATTTAAGGTAGACCTAAGTATTTTGGAGACACTGTTTTTCTTATTTTGGTATTTTATATTTTGATTTGGGGGTTGTTGTTATGTCTATTTTTTCTATCAGTGGAGAAGATACCCAGTTTTGTTTTTTCGGGATTTATCTGTAATTTAAGTTCTTTTGCCCATCTTTCTAAGCTTTGTATTGAATTATTTAGGACTTTTTCAGATTGCTGAGGATTACTGCTTGTGTGCCAGATTGCTTCAATCTGCATAGCATGCTATTTTTATGTCATTTATTATGTGAGGATGGATATTGTTCATATAGATGAGAAATAGGAGTGGGTGTAAAACAGAACCTTGTGGGACTCCAGCCCAAGTTTGATGCATGTTGGAATAAGTTGTATTAACTTTTCCTTTCACGAAATCCAAATTAATGCATTCCCCCTATTTCAGTATTGTATGCAATTTTTATTAACTTTTGTCTCTGGATGTGATCGAAGGCAGTTGTGAGATCCAAGAAGAAGATTGCTGTTGTCTTCTTTGGTGGTTTTTCTTGGAAGTCATCTATGATTGATTGGCAAAGATAAAATGGTTGATCTTCTTGCGCTGTGATGAGACCTGTTGCAGCTTGGTAGAAGTTGATCTTGTTATTTTCTAAGAGCCAATTCATAAGTCTAGTATGTATTATTCTTTCATTTAGTTTACAGAGAGTACTAGTCAAAGCTATTGGTCTTTAGCTTTCACTTGGATTTTTGTTAGGTTTAGCATATAATGACTGATGCTTACCTGTATTCCAGGAAGTGTTAAATATTTTCAGAGGCCAGTTTTTGGCTTTTTCTCCCATGTTTTTAATCATATATCCAAAGAAAGATGAGATCAATTTCAGGTGATTTGTAGGGGTCAAGTTGACTAATCGCTGTTTCTAATTCTGTCATTGTGAGATCCTGAGAAAAATGTTTACAAAAGGATAGTTCTGAATTGTATTAGCAGTGTTTTGTCATTTTCATGCACCTTTTGTCTTCTTTGTTGTATTGAAGTTTGCTTACTTTAGAATAATGTTTCTCTTGCATATCTGTCATCTGTTTGTTTGTTTGTTGTCGCTGCTGTATTAATTCCTGAGGAGATTGTGTTTGAAGAGTGATCAGTATCCAGAAGTGTGGCACTATTTAATAATCTGATGATATTCCAATGTTGTGGGTCTTTTCTTGGATCTAGTCTATTGCAGAATTCTTCCCACTTTTCTTGTTTGCAGTTTGAAATTTCACCTTCATTTTTTTGAGTTAATTTATTAACTTCTTTCTGTTTTTTTTTCTGTATTATTTTGTTTTAACTTTGTTGATAATATCTCTTTCAGTGATCATAGTATTGATGTTATGATCTTTCCAAAATAAAACCCAATTATTTTTCCTGAGTCCTCTGGGGATTGAGTTTGTTGCAGCTCTCTGTGTGTTGTTAGTTAGTTCTAGTAGTTGCTGATCTAGTTCTTTACTAGTGAGTGTGCCAGTACAATGTGTTTCTAATAGTTGTGTGTATTTAGGCCAGTTTGCTTTTCTAAATTTCCAAGATTTCTTTTTCTGTGGTTTTTGATCTAACTGCAAATTAATGGTTGTGATAATAGGTCTATGATCACTGATGGCATTCTTTAGTATTTTCCACTGGGTAAGATTTGCACTTTCATAATCTACTGCTGTGATGTAACTAAAAAAGCAATAAAATTTAACAAACCAATTTATTGGTTTCAGTGACTTAGAGAATGCTTTCGACAGAATCAGATTACAGAATGTCCTGTACTAGCATTAAGAAAGATACCACAGACAATCATTGAAATGATCCAAGATATATACACAAAAATGAATGTATAATAAGGAGACAGGAAATAGCTTAGGAGATGGCTTGGAGGTAGAGTTAGGAAGAGTGCCCGAAAGATAAGTGCTATTTTGAGTGATAATTGGCAATATTTTATGAATTTTAATGTTGTACTGTTATTTTTGATAACGAAGTGTGTCTGCATGATTTTTGGCATGATTTATTAGTTGAAATTGCATTCTTCAAATATAACAATGGCAGTACTTAACGAGGTCAACCATGCTGATGTCGGCCAGTGCGACATTAAGGTGACTTAAAAATCAAGTTGCATTAATAACATAGACTTTTCAAAAATGATTCAATGTCGTGAGTGTAATTATGTATGCATGACAGAATGTAAGAAATGTGTTTGTGAAGTGAGAGAGAGTATGAATTTGTAGGAAGTGCGATATATCATTAGACCAGATGGCAATGAATGCGAAACACACTGATAAGATAGAAGATAGTGTAAATGAAAGAAACAGAAATGAAACTGAGGGAGTGAAAGAATGCAAGAATGTAGAAGCAAAAGTTAGTGAGTGATAAGGGAGTAAAAGAAAGAATAAATGTGAAAAAAGAAGTAAGATGTGGCAGAACGAGAGGTAGTGAGACTGAGGGAGTGAAATTGTCGGAATGCAAGATTTGATGAAAGAGTTGTTGAAAAATGAAATGAGTCATTTGTGGAGTGATGTTAGATGTCTAGTGAAAGCTAATGAAAATGTGCAAGGAAATAGAATGAAAGAAAAAAGAGTAAAAGAGGTGACAAGTGATTCCATGATAGCAGTATATGAGATTCCATAGTTAGAGAATTAGTTAATTGAAAGAGTCCATAAGGTTTGCTATCCAGGAGTTGGACATGAGGAAGAAATGAGCAAGAGAGTTGGTGGTGATTAAACAATCACCACTAACTCTCTCAAGTGGGGCAAATGATCTAAGTGGACATAAGGAGCATCGAGTGAATATCAGAAGGTTATTGAGAAGAGTAAAAGATAACAGTGTAGTGGGAAAGGTTGTCAGTGTGTTGCTGAGATATGACAATGATGAGCTGCGATGGAGAGCCAAAATCATGAATGATATTGTGTACAGATTTGGGTGCCAGGTTTTCGTGGTGATGAGGATATGTTGGAAAGGATCCAGAAAAGATTCACGTCAGTGGTCTTTGGAAGGAGTACAAGGATAGATTGAGAGAGAATGTAAGTTGCAAAGCCTTGTGAATAGGAGAGGAGGAAGAGGGGAGATATGATTGAGACATATAAGCTAGTCAGGAGGTTGTTATCAGGTTGATATGGAAGAGATTTTTCACAGAACGGGAGAGGGGGGGGTAGAACAAAAGGTCATCGCTGGAAACTGTATAAGGAGGATGTGAGCAGAGGAGTGACGATCAGGTTCTTTGCATGGAGAGTGGTTGGTGAGTGGAATGCATTGCCTGAGTGTGTTGTGAATGCAGACACATTGGATCAGTTCAAGGCACGGTTGGATGAGCATTGTGTGCAATAGTGTGTACCTCCCATGATGAATCTCTGATTCCATGGAGGTCAGATGATAACAATAATAATAAAGATATCAGAACATAAAAAATCCCTATAAGGAAAGAGATCAGAAAAGGTGATTCTCTAAGTCCATGTTTATTTAAACATAATCATGGATGAAATAATGACAGAAATTAAATAGATTAAAAAATAAAATTTAAATCTGATGGAATATGAAGATATCTCAAAAGCAATTATTCAAATTCCAACAGAGAAATCATCTTCATGCAACTGCAAATGAACTGATCAGATGTAAATTAGAACTAAATGGAAAAATACTGGAACAAGTAATGAAATTTAAATGCCTAGGAATAACCATGAACAGTGAAAATACAAAACAGATTGAAGTGAAAGAACAATCCCTGAAGGCTATTTTAAGGATATTTTAATATCAGGATGTCTAAATTCAACTATATGGAAAAATAAAGATCTAACAAAAGTAAGAATATACAAATCAGTAGTCTGACTAATATTGATGTGTGCATAGAAACAAGAATAGAAATATTGAAAATACAACATGTGAAATGAGAACATTAAGAAGAATAGTTAGCAAAACAAAATCTGTTAGAGCAAAATACGAAAAGATATGAAGAATGTCAACTATAATCCATAAATGTATGGAAAAAAAAAGATAAGATAAGAATGGGATTAACAGGTTAAACTAGCAAGAGACTGGAAAACCATTTACAAAAAGACCAGTTGATAGACCAAGAAAGTGATGGACAGACTGCCTGCATTGAAGTATTGGAGACACAAGCTGAAGCAAGAAGTTTACAAAATATAGGCTCAGAGCTAATGTATAATAGCCCATATTTACTAACAGCCAGTGTATATATATATAAATATATATAGCAGAGGCTACATAATTATTATATGGCTTTGAATATTATATATATTATATCTAGCCTAAATTATATAGAAGAGGTCTTTTTGAGAAAATTCTTCAATGAACATGGAAGCAATATTGAATAGTAAAAAACTATGACTGTTTTGAATTTTAGAAAAATAACAATGAAGTTAATCATCATCTTCTAACAGGTGCCTTGAATGGGTGTATAGAGATATACAATTTCAGATTAGCTCTACTTATATAATGTCTAATGGTCATAATGTCAAGTTCCTTTGTAGTAATTTTATTTTAACCGATTTTGCCATCTGTTCAATCCACTAATTTTTCTCAAAACTTGCATCTGAGATCTCTAACCTTTGCTCAATTGTTTTATTCCAACCTGATTTTCAGGTCCCTAAATTAAAATTGGCTAAACATCATATTATACTAACAAAGCTATTATATATATAGGAAATTTATATCTATTTCCATATTTAATTTGCCATTTTCATTAAAAACTGTCTAAATGATTGAAATGTATTATTTCTATAGGTTTAACATTAAGAATCCTGCTAATCTTTTCACGTGACCTTTTTAATTGCTGATTTTCATTAAAAAATAATGTTACAGCAATTATTCAATTAACTGAATAATTTACCGCTGTTCATGAAAAATCATAACATATTTATAAAAAATATGGTATCATCGGCATAAAATAAAGAGCTAAGTTTAATATCTCAAAATTGAAGGCCACTTTCTTTCCTAAATAACACCTGCATTCGAAACCAGTCTGGATAGTGGCCCTCCCATAATGCATGTCCAAATTTAGCGTGCTTTGCATTATGGGATAATGAGGCAATTGATGTGAAGTTATTAGCTTATATATACAAGTAGTCTAGTCATAAAGACACTATATAAAAACATTCATCATTACAAAACATAGAGAGCATATAAATTCAAACACAAAACATTGATTGCATGGCTTGAAGACACCAATAAACTGCAGTTAGGCTACAGTGAATAAGCAATTTTTGTTTCGAGGTTGTGAGAGTTAATATGCATTACACAAATGCTGCATTGAGGCCCTACTGTTGACAGAAATTATAAATTCGCAAACATTTTCTATGCAGCTAAATACAACCATCACTAAACCATTTATAGTGGTGGACTCAGTTCAATTAAGCTTCTTCCCATTCTCTAACTCAAAATACCTAATTTTTTTCTATCACTTCTACATGCAAAAGTTTCTTCGTTTTATATCCTATATTCCTATTACTTTATTATTTATACCCTTTTGATAAAAATATAACCTCAATTGACCAATGTTTTCATTTTCTAAGTTTTGTCTTTTGTTTAAAATTTAAGATTACTGAATGTAATAAATAAATAAATCCGCTTCTGCTACAAGTCTGCAAGATTCTCTGACTAAACTGAATAGCTGTTGTAATAGATATGGTATGAAGGTCAGCAATAAAAAGACAAAGACAATGAAAATAGGCAGAATCATTGAAAATATCAACTGTGTTGTGAATGGAGAACCTGTGGAACAAGTAAAACATTTCAGCTATTTAGGCACGATTTTTACTGAAGATGGTAAATTAAATATAGAAATAGACAACAGAATCAGCAAAGCTGGTATGGTGGGAAGTCAATTGAATAAATTCATATGGAATAAGAGAGAAATTAGTCGGAACACTAAATTAGCTGTATACAAGACAGTGTTCGAACTAATTTTGACTTATGGATCTGAGAACTGGGTCAGAAGTAAAGCACTTTGCCAAAGACTAGAGACAGCAGATATGAGAGTCCTGAGAAAGATTATAGGCATGAACAGATGGCATCAATGGCAGTATCATATTAAAAACGAGGATATTAGGAAAGAACTTGAAATTGTCAGCATCCAGGAATGCGTTAGCAGAGCTAATCTCAGGTGGTATGGTCACTTAAACAGAATGGGCGAGGAAAGATTAGCAAAACAAGTGTTCTCTACCAGGGTGGCAGCAAAACGACCCAGAGGAAGACCAAGATATAGGTGGATTGATACGGTACAAAGTGCTTTAGACAATAGAAATATAAGATCTGATAATGTTGAAGTGTTGACAAGTAACAGACTGATTTGGAGAAAAATTGTAGATAGGAAATTAATAATGATGTAATTTTTTTCATGTAGTACTATCATATCCTGTACACCCCTTGAGGGTGCATGGCAGGAATTTGATGATGATGATGATGATTACTGAATGTTTGTAATTTCTTTAATAAATAGAATAAAAAAAGCTATAATGGCATAGCTATAGCCTTTAGATCCAAACTTTAACAGGTTGGAGTTCTAAAAAAGCAGCCTGATGATTCACATTGGCAATGATGAAATGCCTTGTATGTTAAGTGCTTTCAATCAATATAGGAAATAAATAATTAGCATATTTATTATTTATCTCCTATTATTGATATATAAATAAAGGACTCAGAGTCAAAAATTTTATGTATCAACTCTACAGCCCTGGGTATAACTCCAGAAAATTATTATTATTATTAATTTACTTACTTCTGGATCACAAGCACTATAACTTACTACGGCTGAATTTCTTTCACTGTCTAATAAATCTACTGGGACATCACTCTGAAACAAAATAATTGATGTTTTTAATTTTCAAGATAAAGAAGATAAAGTTACAAGCCATAGACAACATAATGTGTTTCAATTTTAGCTAATTACTATCTGCCATCTTAATGCTACATTTTAAAGTTCATAGGCAGTAACTCATAACAAAATCATTTAAATCTTATAAAATAATTACATTTCCTAAAATGAACGACTGTTATTCTGTAAAAAAATGGTATGGTACAAAATTACAATTAGAATGGGCTTCTGACCTAATGTCCAATCCTCATAAATGGGTATCTCATTAATAGATATTTTCCTCATTATCAACTGGACAATGAACAAATAAGGATGGGCTAACAATTTGGAAGGACTCAGCTGACCAAATTGGATTAAACCAAAAATGCACATGATGGTACAACATGATGACGACTAGGGTGCTGCCTGGTTAAACAAGACCTCCCCCCCCCAAATGTTTTAAAGTGGTTTCCCCCTGGCAAAAGCAGTGGGGGAGATCTTATTTAACTGGTCAACATCCAGAAACAGAAGAACAAACCCAACACAAGAAGAACTGAAATAGGAACGATCAGCAAAAGGATTATGGGTCCTACTAAATAATAAGTATAAGATGTTATATTCAGCAATGATCAAGGAAAGGAAGGAGTAGTGATAGCATTCAACACCAAACATCAATATAAACTTCTAGATTGGAAGGCAATTTCAAGTAGAGCCACGTGGGTTAACTTCAAAATGTGGAGATGGACAATGAAACTTATTTATGCCTATGGCCCCACAGAAGATTTCTAAGGCAGAAGTGGAGAAATTTTTCACATCATTATACAAGTAGCCGACATAAAGAAAATGTCGGCTACCTGCTGGAAATCTAAACAGCAGAGTGAAATGAATCTCACCAGGCATATAGAAATGTTTTGAGAAAAGGGCAAGGCTAATAATAATGGTAAATATCTGCTGGATTTCTGTTCAGAATATGAACAAGTCATTACTAACACCATGTTCCAACATAAGGATGTGCAATAAGTTCATGTGGATAGAAGACACAAGAAATAAGAAAAGTCTCATTCACCATATCTTTAAAGGTATCTGTGGCATGATAATAAACTACACGATAACTACAGTAATTAACTTCATTAACTTTAATGAAATGACAAAGTACAGATATTTCGTACCGAAAATAACATAGCAAGAAGTTCTTGTTGTAAGCTTGAAGAGGAGCACAATGTACTTTATTAATTAAAGACTTGATAACATCAGATTTTTGAGAGATGTGATGAGCAGACTTTTTTTTTTTTTCTCATTCACTATGTTATTGTTGATAGTGACATGATATGCAAAGCAATTAAATTCTTGGATGATTAAGACCATTCTTAGTGTTTTATGAAATTCTATCAAAAAAGTCAATCTAGGTATATACAGAGGAGGTGAAACTGGAAGTGATTGCCACTTAGCTTTAGGTAGGATAAAAATGAATATCACATTGAAAAGAACAGTATGTAAGAAAGTAAACAAAAGTCATGGGAAGACTGATAAGAGTATAGAAAATAAATATCAGGAAGGTGACAAAATGTTCAAAAGCTTAATTGAAAAAGCTTAGAAATAGGGAAAAGAATACTGTAAAAGGAATCAAAGATGATAAATGTGACATGAAACCCAAAGAAGGATATTTCAGATGTCTTAATTACTTTGCAAGACTGCTGAATGAAGCAAGCAGTAACACAACAGTAGTAGATAATATTCAAGAGGAATTAAAACAGGAGTATATATCAATATTTGAGGTAGAAAAAGTTATCAAAAGCCTGAAAAGTAGAAAGGAAGTTGAAGTAGATGTATATGTAACCATAAATTCTCAAATATGGAGGTATAAAAGTTTTGTAGTGGTAACACTGCATATTTCAGAAGACTTGGTCAGAAGGTCACATTACAGATGACTGGAGTGAGCTATAAAAATAAGAATAAAGAAGAATGTGAAAATTACATTGGCATTTCTCCACTTAGTGTTCCAGTAAGATTTGTGCAAACATACTTGAGAGGAGGGTGAGAATAATTATGGAAGAGAAACTTGAAGAGGAACAGCCTGTGTTCAAGCCAAATAAATGTTGTCAAGATCAGATTTTCATTCTATGACAATTATTATTATTATTATTATTATTATTGTGACACCTCCAGGGAGTCCAAAGACTTGTTAAGGGAGAGTGTGTGCCAACAGCATCGAACGATTGACTTCCTTCCAACTACTAGCCCCACTTAAACTTGCTAACTTTTTGCTGAGCCATTAGTAGCAGAGGCTCTACCAATTGGCCAATCTTTGCTGGCTGAAAATGACAAATAACAGAAAAATCATGGAAATAAAAACAAGAATCTGTAGATCTGGAAAAGGCATATGACGAGATGCCCAGAGTCAAGTTTTTCAAAATGCAACAATTATGTGATAAATTTAACATTATACAGAGCAATACATAGTCTATATTTAATGGTTTGATATAAAATCAGGTGTAAGACAAGGGTGCACACTAATTCCATCTTATTCCTCATCTACATGGATCGCATTATGAAAGAAAGTCACATTAAACATTAAACTAAACATCAATTTTAACTCTCTGCTTTATGTAGACAATGTAGTACTAAACATATCTCATGCAAGTCTGCATGATTCTCTGACTAAATTGAATAGCTGTAACAAAACTGGCATGAAAATCAGCAATAAAAAGACCAAAACTATGAAAATAGGTAGGAATATAAAAAACTTCAGTTGCATTCTTACTGGAGAATCTACTGAACAAATAAATATTTCTACTATTTAGGAATAGTTTTTAGTGAAGACAAATTAAATTTGGAAATAGACATTAGAATAAACAAAGCTGGTATGGTGGAGTGCCAGTTGAACAAATTTATATGGAATAAGAGTGAAATTAGCCAAAACACTAAACTAGCAGTAGATAAGACAATGTTCAAACCACTTTAAGTTATCAATAAAGCCCTTGATCAAGAATAAGAAAACCTAGAGATAAGACTTCTGAGAAAAATTAGGGGCCTAAATAGATGGCATCATTGGCAAAATCATATTAAAGATGAAGATATCAGAAGGAACTTGCCACTGTTCTCAGGCCTCTCCTGGCATAAACACATCACAACCATTGCATCCCAGCTTCCAAAAAACTATGCTTTCTCTTTCGCTCAAGACGTTACTTCACTTCAAAACAGCTGTTAACCTTATACAAATCGCAAATCCACCCAGCTATCGAATACTATTCTCACATTTGGAGTGGGGCTCCTAAAAGCTCAAAATGCTTGACTCAATACAGAGGAGAGCAATTAGAGTGATAAATAATCCATCTCTTACCGACTCACCCCCCCCCCTCACTTTCACACAGACGTTTGGTCTCTGTAATTTGTATATTCTACAAATATTTTCTTGGAAAATGCTCATCTGAAACAACATCAATAATTCCTCCACTCTGTACTAAACCCATTGGAACACGTACAGCCATTTCACAGTACACCTTGAAACGCATAGAACAAGTTTCTTTTCTTTCTCCTTCATCCCTGCTACTGCTGTACTGTGGAACAGTCTTCTCCCTTGAGGTATTTCCCAAGGAATACAATATACAGGCTTTCAAATCAAATGTTAACAAGTTCCTCCTTTCCCAACCCACTACCCATATATGGTACTAAAGTACTATAAATATAAACAAAGGTTATGCCTTTGTTTATATTTTGTATATATGTTATTGTTTGACCTCCAGACAGTTCTGACCAATTCAATGCCGATTTCTTTTTCCATGGAACAGCATTCACAAATTCATCTTCATCTACATGTTGTTTGGCATTATAGGAATGCTAAGTGCAATGATCTGTGTGATGGCTATAATCTCACTTTCTTTGTTAGATTATTTTTCATTCTTCTGATCCAAACATTTACAATGAATGCAGGTACTGAAAGAATTCTTCTTCTTAGTATGGAAACATTCATTCTCTATGCTACTTTAAATTTTCATCCCTTATCTAGACCATGATTCTCCAAAAACTGTGCTAACAATATACAAGAGAAGAATCAAGTATATCATAATTATCTTACAATGGAACAGTCATCTTTCTTTTCTGTTTTTAATGAAGTTCAAAACAGCTGTAAGCCAACTATCAACACATCTAATACTGATTTTGAAACTGCCAAAAGCAAGCAAAAAACTTGCATTATGTCCTAATGCCAGGTCATTCTTTCTTATCCCTTACTGGCCATAACTTTTGGTTTTCCAACACTTTTTCTACCATCTTTGAACTCAGAGGGTTCTACGGCATTAAAAGCCAATTTCTGATTTTTCCATTCAGTTCTTACTTTGATGAGCTTGGTAAAAGTCCTCCTATCATTCCAAACATGATTTGTAATTTTTTCCCAGAAAGAGATCAGAAGAACCTTGTCCAAATTGAATACCAATTTGACCAAAGAAATGGCAATCAGGAAAGATGTCGTCAGGAAACCAAAAAAAAAAACAATTTTATTTTATGGCATTTCTTTAATTGTTCTGAAGATTTGTGTTTCAGATTTAACTCTTATTCTGGATAACTTTTATTTATTTTCTCCTATTTCATTTGTATCTATCATGAAGCTTGGAAATTAACCCAGATTCAATCTATTCCTACTGAATTGTTTATTTATTTATTTTTTTACATGATTTCACAAATTCACTTTCATCCATATGTTATGTAGAATTATAGGAATACCAAGTGGGATGACTTATGTGATGCTTATGTCATGGGGGGGGGGGGGGAATTGCTTGACTTATGTCAAGCAATCCCCCCCTTCCCTATTTCCACAGAAAGGCAACAAATCACTATCATTAAATTATAGTTTAATTCTTTCTATTAACAGTAACCACTATGCTACTTGGAAACTTTCCGAGTATTAAATTATAATCAATATGGATTCCACATTGTCAGGAATGACAGGAATTGGTACTTATATCACACCAAGCTACCCAATGGATCTTTATCATTTTCAGTCTGTGGAAAATCCACTCCACAGAAGGTACATCCACCATCACCCTTCCCAGTAAACACAGTGAAATTGAAACCATGGCAAACAGAGCTAGAACTATCTGCTTAGACAACGCTGGTCTTTCTACCAAAATCATTCACATTCGGGACAGTTCTTTAGCCAATGACTTTCCCCCAACAAAATCAACAAAGTTCTCTGCTTATCTACTAAACCCACCCACCCCCACCCAAAAAAAAATCCCAAACAAAAAATCCATTGCCATTTTTTACATCTGTAACACCTCAGAAAAAAATTGCATGCATTCTTAAAAGGTATGACACATTTCTTTTTCAGGCCTTACCAAAAATTAGCTAACCTTATCTGCTCCCCAAAAGACTGTCTCCACCATCTATTAGACCATCCTGGAGACTTGCTCCCTTGCTCTTGCAAACTCACATACTTTAGACAAATTGGAAGAACTGCTAATTTTCATCTAGAAGAACACAAAAACTATGTCCATCATCTGCACTACAGTTGCTTTATGGTGGCAGACCATGTCATGCCATGCCATGGATACAGCTCACTGGATACAATGAGGGGGGGGGGGAACTCGCTCTTATACAGAACAGATTTAAATCAGAGAGTCTATTTCTGGAATCTGACAAAACACTGTAGCATTCTCTAAACTTAGACAAACTTTGCTGCATCGCATCACCCAAAAATCTGGGAGCCAACCACTTTAAGACCTTCAGCAAGTGTCCATTACTGCACTCACAGAGGATGCCAGTTAGAGCCCGCATTTTAGAATCTGTATTTGTTTGCCTTCCTGCTGGTGTGCACATGCTTAGTTTATTTCTTTGTGTCCATGTGGTGACCAAGGTGAAATACTGGCTTAGTAATTGAATTGGCTAAATAAATTTAGTTAGTTAATTATTAGCTTTATACATGTTTTTTTTTTTACTAAACATAAACATGAGAGAGTTCATAAATTCATGATTGAGAAATATGGATTCACAGTCTTAGTTATTAATTTCTGGTAACAGACTGATTTGGAGGAAAATTGTAGATAGGAAGTTAGTAATGATGTAAATTTTTCATGTAGTATTATCATATCCTGTACACCCCCCTTGAGCAGGAATTTGATGATGATGATAATTTGATATCAAATTCCTGCTCAAGGGGGTGTTTAATTACTTCAGTCAGTAATTAAAGCACTAATTTCCTTGTGTAATTAAGGCGAAAAATTACCTGCAGAAGAACATTATCAATAGCTGTCTGAACCTCAATTGTAAGGAGATAAGATGCATCTTCATGGCTAAGATAAAATGTATCATTGACACTGAAGTATGGAACTGCTGAAACACCACCAATATCAGACTGAGCAGCTAACTGATATTGTTCTCTCTCCTTCATAACTTGTTGTTGTAATTCTTCCACTTCCTCCCTAGTTTTAAAAGGGGAAAAAAAAAAACAGTATATGTAAATATTCACAGTCCATTTCAGCTTGGCTGAATGAGAATCATCTGCTATTTTTCTAATTAAAAAGCAAATAAGTTTCGCTCCTTCCCTTTCTCACACTACTTCTTCTTTGTCTTCAAAAGTTACTACTTTAGTATCGTACTATGAAGATCTGCCTTGATCTTTTTTTTTAAATTTTTACTTTCCTTCATACATTATTTTCATTCCTCTTAATGTTGCTTGTTTTCTACTACTGAGAGACTCGTGCTACTACTTCATGTATTTGTAGAGCACGTGTTTGTAGAACCAACTTGATTAGTAATGAGGCAGCAATGGCCAATGACAAAGCTGTTAGAATGATGTAAATTCCTTTTAAAAAGAAAGGTAAAAACATTTCTTTGTCACTGTAATCAAAACAAAAGGATGATTTTCATAGATACGCCTACAAATATATGTGTGTGTGTGTGTGTGTGTGTGTGTGTGTGTGTGAGAGAGAGAGAGAGGAAAAAAAAACTACGAGTAAGAAGAAGGTGTATTATGTGGAGATCTGATGATAAGAGGAGTACTTGATGAGAAAGTGATGAGTAATGTGACTCGTCACTTTCTCATTCAAGCGATGAGTAAAGGTTAGAGAAACGGGTGTTTGGTGCCAAGTTGGAAGGAAAGAGACCCAGAGGAAGACCAAGATCTAGGTAGATTGATTCAGTCAGAAGTGCCTTAAAAGCATAAAATGTTAGATATGACAATATTGGAGTACTGACAAGTAATGGGCTAATTTGGAGGCTAATTCTTAATTATATAGTGCTGTCGTAGTAACTTGAACACCCCTAGAGTGTATACATCAGGAAATTGATGATGATTCAATAATTTGGTTATGATATCAAATAGATTTTAAATATCCTTTATTTCCATGGAATCTGATGTCCCTGATGCTCTCCAATCAATTGACTGTAGTAGAAAACGATTCAGCTGATACTATCTTGTAAAGGACTAGGGAGGAAAGAAAGTTCAACTGATCTCTGAAGAGGAGTTAAGACTGTTTTTAGTAGCAATAACAATCTTATTAATAAGTCATGAAAAATCTTTCCATTGAAAATCAGCAGTGGAAAGTTACCAACTTTTAGAAATGATAGAAAGGAAACAACTGTGTCAATTTTCAACATAATCTCCCTTTACTTCAACACACTTTTCACATCTTTGAATTAACATTTCTGTGCCCTTGAAAAAAATAGTCTGTACTTTTGTCTACAAAATGGCCTAAAACTGCATCTTTCACCTCATCATCATCTGCAAATTTTCTTCCTTGAAGGTCTTTTTTAAGTTTCAAGAAGTAGTAGTAGTAGTCACTGGGTGGGTGCTAGATCTGGGCTGTAAGATGGGTGGGTATTCAATCTGGAAACCACAGTCCTTCACTGTAGTCTTTGCAACAATAGCTGTATAGACTGGAGCATTGTCATAAAGCAAGTGAACACCATAACACAGCATTCCTCGTCTCTTCTCCTTTATCACCACGTGCAGTTTGTGCACGAGTGAAGCATAATATTCTGCATTAATGGCCATATTCCTTTCCTTGAAGTCAATCAAGAAAATTCCCTGGCAATCCAAAAGATTGTTGCCATGATCTTTTTGGTGGACTGAGTGATCTCAGTTTTTCCTGACAGTGCTTTGCCTGGTTTGTGCCACTCCATGGATTCCCTTTTGGAAAGTTGATCATGATAAAGGACCATGGTTTCATCCCTGGTGACAATGGATTCCAGCATTTCTCTCTGATTCCCTTGTAGTTCTCAAGTGTAGTTCTCAATTTTTAACATTACAACCACTAAGCGTGCCATGTGTTAGTCAAACACGTACCTCCATCTGAATGATGCAGGTAGAGAGTTGAAACTTGTACACTAGGCTCCCCATAGATGGTGCTATCTGTCACGCATGGAGTTTTAAAATTGGCACGGATTTTGTATGTCAGGCAATATTTTAAATTTAAAAGATTTTAAATTTAAAATAGATTTAAAAGCATAATTTGTGATAATGACTGATGATGACATCTAGATAATTTGAACAAATACTGGATAGTGAAATCTAATTTCTATAATATAAGTACTGCCTTCCATCCAATTCTTACCATGCCTATATTCCAAAATGTAAACAGGTAACTTTTAATGATAGCTAATTAGTGAGCCATGTAGTTATTGTTTCAACTAGACTTTTTAGAAAAATCATCTCTATAAACTGAGCAGATTACAGGACTGCTAATATTTGAAACACTGACAATAATAATTTTTTTTTTTAAATGACAAAAATACTATAAGGCCATAACTTTTAACTACATTAATACAATTATGTTTTTGTAGCAATATATGTTCTGCTGACTTTTTCCCCCCCCATATTGCATTGAAATCTTGAAAATAGATTTCAACTAACAAAAAAGTTTGGACTCTTCCAGTATTACAAACTACATGTAATATTTAAAATTTATATCATTTAATATCATCCAGCCAAAGCTCTGGGGAAGTGCAATATACAGACAATACCTATTAAGAATTATTAACTCAATTTTTTTTTTTAATAAAATCTGTTTCTACAAAAAATAATGGACAAAAGTAGATAATGCTGATTAAAATGTATACCTTCCTACATGGAGAAAGCCAACTAGACTACTTAAATAATACATGGTGCTCATTAACTGATGAGACTAGTGTCTTCCATCCCATTTACTGGAGACCTACATGGTTAAAATGTGAACTCCAGTTTTGATTTTCTTCTTCCCCTCCCCAACCTCTGGAGTGTGATGTCTTTCAAGGATGTACTACATGCACCTGTAGCAATGGTAGTAGTATCCTCCCATTAATTTCAGGAAATAGCAATAAAATAGTTCTGCATTTCAGTGTGACAATTCATAAGTGTCATAATTCATTATGAAAATTCTCCACAACCTGAGAAGTAAAACAGACACAAAAAGACTTCTTCAGATAAATAAATACTAAATAAATAAACTTTCAAAACATTTCAAATACATTTAAGGAAAAACACATAGCCTGAATTTCAAACACAAGGAAATTCAATTCTATCTCCTCAAATTTACAAAATTTTAAAAACAGAAATCCAACCATCAGCAACCTATCTCACTTTTCCCAGCTAATTTGTCATGAATTTTTTTCAGCACAAAGGTAAAATCAGTTTTACCTTTGTGCAGTTATCCCCCCCTGCATCTCTGCAGGGGGGAGGGATACTGGTACTGGTTTTGAGGAAGTATAGTATGATACAGAGGTGAACTGAATGAAATATTTAGTTGAATGTTGCTAGAGATGTAGTAATGTAGAGGGCAGTAACCATAAAATATCTAACATAAGAAAATTAGCCAAGCAAATAGGAAAAGGGTGATAATTATGGGTGTTTTTAATTATGGCAATAGAGATTGGGATGATGAGATAGAAACCAGAAGTAAAGAAATTAATTTCTCAAGTTTCTGAGGAATAACTACCTCACAAAGTATGTAACAGAGGATATGCAAGGATTAAGGGTCTTGAATTTGATCATCTCATCAGAGCATTTTATTATAAATGAGGTGTCAAATCTCCCTCCAGTTGGTGGTGACCATGAGGTGATTATCTGAGTGGTTGCCAGCCATGTGAGAACTTTTTTTTGAGGAAAAGGCATATGTGGAACTGCAAGGCTGATGATTATGAGAAGCTTAAGAGAGAGAGCTTGCAGCTGTAGAATGGAATAAAGAGTTGGGTAGAAAGCAGATCAATTCTGCTTGGGTGCTATTTAAGAACTATCTAGTAGCAAAGTCTAAATGTATTCCAAGGGTCAGAAATTTAAATAAGATAGGTGTGAAATGAATGAATGAAAGAATGAACATATTAAGCATGTAATACAGAGAAAGAAGGCATTATGGAGGCAACATAAGATGAATGGTAATAATCAATTTCATGAGGAGTAAAAAGAAAGTAGCAAAAGCACGAGGAGTAGCAAAAGTGTTGTATGAGCAGTGGCTAACTAATGAAGCCAAAAATAATGTTACGGTAGGATGACAATGGAAAAAATTGAGATATAATCAGCAGTTCAGAAAGGTCATTCATCCATGTGAATGTAACATCATGGAGAGTGTTTGAGAGCAGTGGATGATGAGCAGAGACTGATTGCAAGTGAGCAAACTTGATGTTAATAGGTCGGTGGGACTTGATAATATATAACAAATATTTTGAAGAAATGTGCCAGGGAGTGGACATTTGCTTTGGTATATTCGTTTAATATGGAGGTGACAGAACACAAGCATCAAATTATAGGCCAAATTAGTGTGTCGGGTGCTGTGGCTAAAGTGTTGGAGATGCTAGTGAAACTAGGATCCAGAATTGGGTTAGCAACAGTGGTATTATCTTTGATGGACATATGGACTTTCTAAAGGGAGCTCAAGTTTTAGTAATCTACTTACTTATTACAATAAGGTGACAGAGCTGCATTGGATGAGGCAGGTGGTTTTTGATAGATTACCACATGATAAGCTGATAGTCAAACTATAGGAAGGTTGGATTGCAGACTGGCTATCTGATAGGTATGAGCAAGTTGTGTATGGGAGAGCAATATCCCAAAAGAGGAAAGTCATTAGTGGTCTGCCTAGGAGGCCTGTTTTAGAGCAACTGCTGTTGAACCTGTACACTAACGATATATATTGGGGAAGATTTGAATGGGGATATTCAGCTGTTTGCAGATGATGCAAAGTTGAGAAGAAGAGCAGATATTGTGGCCTTACAATAATATTTGAATAGACTCAGTGCATGGGCACAGGAGTGGGTATGCCAGTTTAGTGTTGCAGAATGTAAGGCTTTAAAATTGGTAAAACAAAGATGGGATGCAGAATTTATTCTTGGTTAGGATATATTGTTGGAGGTAGAGGAAATAAGAGATCTCAGAGTGATGGCAGATTAGGATCTAAAATTTAGCGGTATACATTGCCAAAATTGTGAGGATAACACAACAAATACTGGCAATGATGCAGAGGACACTTACTTGTAAGTGAGACAAGGAGATTCTGGTTCCATTATATAATTGTATAATAGTGACCAGGTGATGGAATAGATGGTGGAGATAGTATGCATAGGGAAATTGATGAAATGAGTGGAAGGAGGGTAATTATTATGGGGGATTTCAACTATGGTAACATTGATTGGAAGGAGGAGAGGACACATGTGAGGAAGGAAAAGGATTTTATTCAATTATTAAGGGATAACTATCTGAGACAGCATGTAATTGAAAATACTAGGGGTGTGAGAGTGCTTGACCTGGTAATAGCATCTGAGAATTTGACTGTAATGAATATGACCATGTTGCCACCTATTGGTGAGAGTGATCATAAGGTCTTGACATGGGAGGTGGCTAAAGGTGTGGAATTTTCGATTAAGACAGGGTATATGTGGAATTATCATGCTGGCAAGTATGACAAGCTTAGGAGATTGCTTGGATCAGTGCCATGGCATGTACAACTGCAAGGGCTGGACGTCGATAAAGCATGGGAAGTGGTCAAGGAGCATTTACAGGAGGTAATGGCTGATTGTATACCTAGGGTCCGAATAGTAAAACAAGTAGGGGTTAAATGGATGAATAACACCATTAAGCATGAGCTGCAAAAAAAGAAACAACTGTGGAGGGAATTTAAAGAAAGGGGTGACCTGCAGGCACACGAACGGTATAAAGTGCAGGCCAGAAAGGTAACGAGTGTGGTAAAAAAAGCAAAAGTGGATTATGAAAGGAAACTAGCTTTGCAAGCAAAAGAGAATCCAAAAACAGTTCTTTCAATATGCTGCAAGCAAGAAAAAAACTGTACACGGCAAAATGATTTTAAGGAATGACGATGGTAAGGAGGTCACTAAATCAGTCGATATAGCGGAGTTACTGAGCGCGCACTTTGCAAAAGCATATCATCCAGGTGGTGACATTGAAAAAGTGAAGGAACCATTAGTTTATACGGGAATAGTGATGAATGAAGTGGAGGTGACTAGTTTATTACAGAACCTTAATGTGAACACATCTGTGGGATTGGATGGTATATCGGCACGGGTCTTGCGCGAAGCGGCTAAAGAATTAACAATGCCCTTGACCATGTTGTTTAATCTGAGTCTCAGGTCTGGCTTAGTCCCGAAGGTGTGGAAAGAGGGGAAAATAGTTTCACTGCATAAAGGAGGATCCAAGACTACGGTTGCAAATTACCGACCGATCAGCATATCAGGAGTCGTTGTCAAGGTCTTAGAGAAAGTAGTCAAGGGAAAAATACAGGAATGGATTGATGAAAACGAGATACTGTACAGGGGACAGCATGGCTTTGTGAAGGGTAGATCATGCTTCAGTAACTTGCTCAAGTTTTATAACAAGGTGACGGCTGAACTGGATAAGGGAAATAGATTTACTGCTGAACCTGGCAAAGGCGTTTGACAGGATACCACATGGAATACTAATCTGTAAACTACAACATATGGGAATGGATATAGGGTTGGTGAGATGGATAGGTGGTTGGTTGATGGAGAGATATCAAAGAGTAGTTTATTCAGGAGTAGAGTCCAAAAGACGGTCTGTGACTAGTGGTGTGCCACAGGGTTCTGTTCTTGGACCACTGCTGTTTAATCTGTTCATTAACGATATAGAGAAGGATCTAAGTGAAACAATTCATTTGTTCGCTGATGATGCAAAGTTGGGTAGGGCAATAGTGAATGCAGAAGATGTCAAAGTCTTGCAGGATGACTTAGATAGATTGGAGTTCTGGGCTAAGGAGAATGGATGTCAATTTAATGTGACAAAATGTAAGGTTATGCATTTTGGGGTGAAAAGATTAGCAGCAGTATACCACATTGGTGGAACTGTACTCCAAGAGATTGATGAGGCCAGGGACTTGGGAGTGTTGGTGGATAAGGAGATGAAGTTTAGGGGGCACACTGCAAAAGTAGCTAAATCAGCTCATCAACTCACTTGGTTGTTGAAAAATACCTTGACGAGCAGAGACAAGCAAGTTATTGTACCTCTGTACCGAGCCTTGATAAGACCTCATCTCGATTACTGTGCCCAGATTTGGTCACCTCGGTTCCTTCTTGATGGGGAGGAGGTGGAGAGGATCCAGAGGCGAGTGACTAAGATGATAACAGGTCTATGGAATGAACCATATGAGAACAGGTTGAAGATTTGTGGGTTGCAGAAACTAGTTGATAGGCGGAGGAGGGGAGATATGATTGAGACATTCAAATTGCTAAAGGGATTCTATAGGATTAATTCAGAGGATATTTTTGAGATCAGGACTGGTGGTGGGAGAACTAGGGGACACCTATGGAAGCTGGGCAAGAGTGTGGTTAGCAGGGGTGTTAGAGCTGGGTTCTTTACTTTTAGAGTGGTAAATGAGTGGAATAAGCTGCCAGAGTCTGTTGTGGGTGCTATGACGGTGAACGAGTTCAAGACAAGGTATGATAGATACTGTGAGAATGTAATCGCATAGTTGTGTGGACATGATGATTAGGGCCTCCCTCGATGAGTCTAAGGACTCCTGGAGTCGCCCGAAATAATAATAATAATAATAATAATAATAATAATAATAATATTTTGATTAGATTACTGTGCACAGATTTGGTCATCTGGTTTTCAAAAGGATGAAAAGATATTGGAAAAGATCCTGAGGCAATTGACTAAGGTAGTTTCTGGTCTCTGGAATGTACAGTATGAAGAAAGATTAAGAAGATGCAATTTGCAGAGTCTAGTTCACAGGAGGAAGCGGCATGATATGATACATACAAGTTAGTAAGGGATTATTATAAGATTAACATTGAAGAGATTTTTCATAACACAGTGGGAGATGGAGGGAAACAAGAGGTCATCCCTGGAAGCTGTACAAAGAGAGTGTGAGCAACGGATCAAGAAGCAGATTTATTGCATAGATAGTTATTAATGATTGGAATGCAATGCCTGAGAGTGTGGTGATTGCAGAGAATTTGAATCTATTTAAGGCACAGTACAATGAACTGTGTGTATAACAAAGAGTCTTTTTTAAACATGAATAGAAACAATCTTTTTTTAACATGAATAGAATCCATGGGGAAACCAAAAGAAAGGTACACCGTTTTGAACTCCTTAAATGTAAAAAGCTGGGTCAAAGCTGTATAACTGAAAAGGAGATCTTCACAAAGCCTTTAAAGGAATGCGGAGAACTGACCAGAGCTTCTGGCCTAATGTCCAATCCTCACCTTCTCGTGGTGCATCCTGTTGGGTATCTACTTTGATACTGAACAAACAAGGATGGGCTGGTAATTTGGGATTTAGCCGACCAAATTGTATTCTTATTGGTTAAACCAAAATAAAAAATGATGGTACAACATGACAAAATTTCATGCCGGCTGGGGCGTTGCCCGGTTAAAGAAGGCCTCCGTTGTTTTCGCCAGGGAACCAGGGTGAACAGCGAAAAGTCAGCTACTGGAACAAATCTGAAAACAAACCCCAACTCAACATCACCAGAGTTAAAGATCGGTACTATCAACGTAAGAAGCCTGAATGGCAAAGAAATGGAGCTAGCTGAGGAATTAGATAAGTACCAGATCGACATAATAGGGGTGACTGAAACAAAAAAGACCAAAACTGGTGAGATCTTTCTGAGCAATAAATACAAAATGTTATATTCAGGCAATGACAACCAAGGAAAAGAAGGAGTAGCCATAGTATTCAACACAAAATACAAGGCTAATCTTCTTGATTGGCAATCAGTCTCAAGTAGAGTAATGTGGGCAAATATGAGAATGGGGGAACTGAACAATGAGACTTATTTGTGCCTATGGTCTCACAGAAGGTTCTACTAAGGTAGAAGTGGAGGAATTTTTTGATGCTTTAGAAAAAGCAACTGACACAATGAAAAAGGAAAAGTTGGTCCTTGTTGGGGATCTAAATAGTAGAGTAGGAAATGATTGTGAGACATACAAAAATATTTTGGGAAAATTTGGAGAAAAGAGTAAAGCTAATAATAATGGCAAATATCAGTTGGATTTCTGCTCAGGACATGGACTGGTTATTACTAACACCATGTTCCAACATAAAAATGTGCACAAATTCACATGGAGAGAAGAGGCTAGGAATAAGAAAAGTCTCATTGACTATATTATTGTTGATAGTGATGTTTTCTCCCTGATGTAGGACACCAGAGTGTACAGAGGATTTGAAATTGGAAGTGATCACTATTTAGTCTTGAGCAGGATAAAATTGAATTTCATATTGAAAAGAAGAACATGTAAGAAAGTTTTAAAGCGAATAAAAGTTGAGCAGCTCTCAGATGTGAACTGTAGACTAATATACAGAAAGATTATTGAAAAGAAAATGAAAGAGTTTGAGAACAGGAATCAAACCTTGGAGATTCAGTGGCAAACTCTGAAGAAAACATTGATTGATTCTGCCAGAGAGGCATGTGGTGAGGTTGTGTGCGAGGATAAAAAAATCAGAAATCCCTGGTGGACACAGGAAATTAAAGAGGCAGTGAAGGAAAAGAAGAAAGCACATCAAAAGTTCCTGGCAAATAAGTCAGCTTTTACTCTTACAGAATACAGAGACAAATGTAAGAAAGCTAAACAATGTGTAAAACTAGCTAAACAAAAGTCATGGGAGGACTTTGGCAAGAATATAGAAAATAAATATCAAGAAGGTGGCAAAATATTCTGGAGGTTGTTGAAGAAGCTTAAGAATGGAGGAAAGAGTGCTGTAAAAGGAGTTAGAGATGATAAAGGTTACATGAAAACAGGAGAAAAAGATATCCTCGAAGTATGGAGTAAATACTTTGAAAAACTGCTAAATGAAACAAGCAGTGATAAAAACACTGACCAGGCATGCAGTCAGGAATACATATCCATACTTGAAGTAGAAAAAGCCATCAAAGGCTTGAAATTTGGAAAGGCAGCAGGAGTAGATGATATTCGACCAGAAATGCTGAAGTACGGTGGTATGAAAATCTTACAGTGGCTACACTGCATAGTCCAGAAAGCCTGAACAGAGGGACGAATTCCCGATGATTGGAGTAGAGCTCTAATAGTACCCATATATAAAAAGGGAAATAAAACTGAATGTGAGAATTACAGAGGTATTTCCCTACTGAGTGTTCCTGGCAAGATCTATGCAAGTATACTTGAGAAATGGTTGAGAAGAATTGTGGAAGAAAAGCTTGGTGAAGAACAAGCTGGATTCAGGCCAAATAGAGGCTGTCAGGATCAGATCTTCACGTTACGACAAACAGTCACGAAAGCATGGGAATATAACAAAGATCTGTATTTAAGTTTTGTCGATTTGGAAAATTCATATGACAAGGTGCCAAGAGAGAAGCTATTCAATACGCTACAGTTATATGGTGTCAATGGGGCATTATATCAAGCAATACTTAGTCTTTATTTGAGTTGTAAGTCAGCAGTTAGAATTGAATTAAGTACAGGAAGATGGTTTAATGTTAAATCTGGTGTGAGACAAGAATGTACATTATCTATATGGATCACATTATGAAGGAAAGTGGTATTAAACCTGATATCAAAATTGGAGATGTTAATGTCAGCTCTTTGCTTTATGCAGATGATGTTATACTTCTAAATAAATCCACTAGAAGTCTGCAAGATTCTCTGACTAAATTGAATAGCTGTTGTAATAGATATGGTATGAAGGTCAGCAATAAAAAGACAAAGACAATGAAAATAGGCAGAATCATTGAAAATATCAACTGTGTTGTGAATGGAGAACCTGTGGAACAAGTAAAACATTTCAGCTACTTAGGCACGATTTTTACTGAAGATGGTAAATTAAATATAGAAATAGACAACAGAATCAGCAAAGCTGGTATGGTGGGAAGTCAATTGAATAAATTCATATGGAATAAGAGAGAAATTAGTTGGAACACTAATTTAGCTGTATACAAGACAGTGTTCAAACCAGTTTTAACTTATGGATCTGAGAGCTGGGTCAGAAGTAAAACACTTGACCAAAGACTAGAGACCGCAGATATGAGAGTCCTGAGAAAGATTAGAGGCGTGAACAGATGGCATCAATGGCAATATCATATTAAAAATGAGGATATTAGGAAAGAACTTGACATTGTCAGCATCCAGGAATGCGTTAGCAGAGCTAATCTCAGGTGGTATGGTCACTTAAATAGAATGGGACAGGAAAGATTAGCAAAACAAGTGTTCTCTGCCAGGTTGGCAGCAAAACGACCCAGAGGAAGACCAAGATGTATTTGGATTGATACGGTACAAAGTGCCTTAGACGATAGAAATATAAGATCTGATAATGTTGGAGTCTTGACAAGTAACAGACTGATTTGGAGGAAAATTGTAGATAGGAAGTTAGTAATGATGTAATTTTTTCATGTAGTACTGTCATATCCTGTACACCCCTTGAGGGTACATGGCAGGAATTTGATAATGATGATGATAAATGTAAAAAAGCCAAACTATTAAATCACCTCACTTTTTGAAAAGATGCAGAGACAAGATTATTCCAAAGTTTCTATTTTTAAAAGAACAATTCCATTCAAGACGAGCGAAACATATTTATTTTAAAACATCTTTGGCACTTCTATGTGAACAGATACAGCATACCAGATTTCTTTTAAGCCAAATAGATTTAGACTGTTATCAGATTTATGACAAGATTTCTAGCTTTAGATCAAGATATATGGTCGCATTTGGACAGAATGGTCACTACTAGCTATGATAAAGCCTTTACAACAAGCAAACGAAACCAAATAAAAAAATTTAACGATCTTTGTACAAAACGTTTTAAGTCAAAACCTTCTCTACCAGACAGCAAAGTTATTTTTAATTTATCAGATCATGTATTAACAAAACCAGAGATCAATATACTTAATTTTGCGATAACACATCATAATGTCCCTAAAGTGGATATCATTTGTAATATAGAAAAGGCAGTCTCGTCGTTACCAGAACCCATAGCTAATGATATTAGATTAAAAAGTGGTATCATCCTCTCATCTTCCAGAACTCCTAACAAAAACATCACTACTCTGGAAAAAAGAACATTGTATAGTTTGAAGAAAAAGAAAGACATTATCATATTGAAAGCAGATAAGGGAAATTCAACAGTGATTTTAAACACCAATGATTACGAAGATAAGATTAACATCTTATTGTCGGATACATCAACCTACCGTGTCCTAGTCACAAACCCAACACTAAAGAACCACAATGATACCAACGATTTAATACGTCACATGGTGAACTGGCCTATAGACTTAAAACGAAGATCGAAATCCATGCATCCACTATTACCAAGACTATATGGCGCTCCTAGGGTACACAAAAATGGAATACCACTACGCCCGATTGTGGATGGAATCACTTCGCCAACTTATCTGTTATCTAAACACCTGGCAGGCCTCCTCAAACCACATATCCATAATTTGGATACTTATATACGAAATTCGCAACATTTCGTTGAGAAACTGAACAACATCTCTATCTCCAATACAGATTTACTCGCCAGCCTGGATGTTACATCTCTATTCACTAACATCCCTGTGGAGGAAGTCATCAACATTTTAGGAAGTTTGCTCCCACAAGACATTACTTCTCTGTTCCGTCATTGTTTAACATCAAACTTTTTCTTATGGAATAAAACCATATATCAGCAATTGACTGTCCTTGCAATGGGTAGCCCCCTCTCTCCACCTTGTGCTGATCTCTTTATGGAGGATTTTGAAAGTAAAATCTTAACTCAAACAGACCCTAAACCCACAGTATGGTGGAGATATGTGGACAATATCTTTATCATTTGGAACCACACAAAAAAGGACCTGTTCGACTTTCTTAACAAAATCAACTCTCTACACCACACAATCAAATTCACTCTAGAACTTGAAGAAGATAACCAATTATCATTTCTGGACACTTTAATTAAGAAGCTTCCGAACGGTGGTATCAACCTCTCAGTTTACCGCAAACCTTCCAATATAGGACGTTATTTACATTTCACTTCCTGCCACCACATTTCTCAGAAACTTAGTATTGTACACATGTTGAAGAACCATGCCTCTCTCCTTTCAACAGCTCAACAAGACCTCCAGGAAGAACTATCCCTGATATCCACCAACTTTACCATGAATGGATTTCCTCGAAGACTCGTCCACAAGATACTTTTCTCTGAACCCCAACAAAGACAACAAGATGATGTACATTATATTTCTACCATCGTCATTCCATACTTAGGGACAGTTTCCAATAAGATTGCTAGACTCCTTAGACCACATAAAATAAGAGTGGCCTTTAAATCCACAGAAACGATTAGACAATTCTTAAGATCTCCAAAAGATAGCCATCCTTTCTCCAAATATGCTGGAGTTTATAACATACCCTGTTCGTGCGGCTTGAATTACATCAGCCAAACTTAAGGAGCCTTGAAATTAGGCAAAAAGAACACAAAGGTGACGTCAATAATAACAAAGAAGAAAAATCGGGGTTAGCTTTTCATTTCTCAAGAATGAACCATACCATAGAGTGGGATAGAAGCACAATTCCTTACATGGAGGAGGACTTCCGCTCCTGAATTTTTAAGGAGGCCACAACAGTTGCCCACTGTATACAAAACCTTAACAGGAACCAAGGACTAATCTTACCCGTCATCTGGAAGACCCTTATCAGATCCTTCAACTCGCCAGAACTGAATTATAGTGCCAACTATAGAACGTTCCTAAATAACAAGTGATATCATCCACACTCTATGAATGTATTGTACGTGCTCTGTTCTTTGTTTAATATAATTGGAATCAGTTGATTATAGTTTGTAACAGTTTTTTACTTTTTAGTGCCTTACATCAGTTATGTACCCTGAAGATGCCAACAGCCTTAGTTGGTGAAACTAGTTGGTATAACATAGTTGTTTATTATATGCACTTGATCAATATAATCCCATTAAAAGTCTTTCCAAAATCCTATGTTTCTCTCTGGGTCTGTATTGAGACACAACTCTTGCAAAAAAATTTTCAACATTTTTTAAAATGATTTTGGAAAGCTCAGAAGTAAAACCCTTGTGTTTCCCAAATGTTTTACACTCACTTCAAAGCCACTGATTAACAACTACAAAGTATAACATAAAGCTTCTCCTCAATGAACTCCTACAATGAGAATAAAAGAGAAATCAGTTCTAACTATACTAGATATTTCACTCAACACCTCTTTAATATTTCAGTGGACAAAAAATAAGAAGCATCAAATCAAACCACACACACACACCAGTCTCCCACCTGTTCTTCAGCCAACAACAATCTTATATCACTTCTCTTCCAATCATATTTAATTTGTACATTGGAAATTGATCCACATCTTGCATAACTGAATAAAGGGAGCAAGATGTATGTTAACTATAAGATCAAAACCACCAACAAATCTTCTACCTGCTTGGATAGATTCTGCCATAGCTGTTCCAGTAGGACTCTTTCTTATTTTATCCACCTCTGAATAAGAGGATGGAAACAACTGTTGAGAAATCAAAGGTGTTGTTTTTCATATATCAAAAAATTCCAAAAAAGGCCATCTTAAGCAAGCTGGCATACTAAAGGCATTCTTCAGTATTTTGTAATTAGACCCATTTCTTTTTTTAATCATTACTTTTTAATTGCAAATCCAGGTAGGAGTCACACTTAAAATGGTTGTAAACCTATCATACAAGTTTATTTATTTATTTATTTTAGTACCATGGGAGGGATAAAGGTTAGATTAATTTGGGGACCGTTCTCTAGAAACCGAACTTAGTTCTTTTCAGTCTTCACAAAAGATATACTAATATTCAAATCTCTCTCTCTCTCTCAATAAATGCTTTCATAATGTCCATCCAGCTAAACTGGTATCTAAAAGTGTCACTCTATAAAATTTGTAAAAACTTAAGCATCAATCAATGACTATTCTAAATCAAATAACTATTCTTCTAGTTCAAATAACTATTCAATGACTATTCTTCATACTAATAACTCCTCTTTAGTCAGCCTTGTTATCTGTCTTACAAAACAAACTTCTTCTACCAGTATTTCCCAAAAAGTACAACCTGCATTTGTTAAAGGTAATCATTAATCTACTCTGAATCTGTGTGTGGTATATGTAGATACTAGCACACTAGATTTTCAACCTTTCATATGCAGCACTGCTAAAAAAAAATAAACAGATAAATAAAACTTGAAAAAGTAATCAAGTTTACAAATATACAAAAGGACATTTAATATATATATAATATATATCATACTTCAAATGCTTTAGTTTTGTGAGCAAGTCTGGATCTATAGACTTCTGATTATGAGACTCTGTGAAGTTGGGTGCATAGAGTGTATGGCATGCAGTCTTAGTAGAAAGTCCAAACACAGAACCTATGCAAGTGAACAATCATTTTTTAAAACTAATGTGATTAAGCAAAGTGAATGAGTGAAACAAAATGATAAAGCCATAAAAAACAAAACAGCAGCATGCAGAAGCAACAATGCACATGACATATACAAATACGATAATAATTAAAAATAAATGTTAATACAATCTTAAGTGCAGATATATAAAAATTGCTTGAACTTATAAATTAAGGCATATTAGGTATTGTTGGAAGTTTTTCTACTTGATTATACTATAAATTAAAGATATCAAGATATTATATACTTGGTTTAATCCTTTATCCAAGTGTAAACAAACAAGTTTGCATCTGAACTATTTTCAGGACTGGGGCAACTTGTATAAAAAAGCTAATGACTTCACATCACTTGCCTTAGTATCCCATAATGCAAAGCACATCTCCTTGCTGATATGTATAATGCTATGCATTATGAGAAGGGTCACTAGCCGGACCCAGAGGCGATACTAAGATTGAAGTAATGCAGAAGTCATATTTTCATATACGAGTAGCCAGAAAGTGTCACACTTTATTATTAAAATACTCTGGATTAGAGAAAGTTGATGGAAGTTTTTCCCTTTTCATAATGCATAGCATTATACATGTCTGCAAGATGTGCTTTGCATTATGGGATACTAAAGCAAGTGATGTGAAGTCATTAGCTTTTTTATATGAGTTGCTTTCAGTCCTGAAAATAGTTCATGCCCAAACTTGTTTGCTTATGCTTAGATAAAGGATTAATCCCCCAACTGGCCATGATGTCTATAGATGTCGAGCTAAATCTGGATACGAAGCTCTAAAACCCATTGAATAACATGGATAAGAAGTGCAATTTGGTGTTTACTATTTCATCCACATTGGCCGGTAGGGAGGTTAAACCAAGTATAGAATTTCTTGGTATCTGTAATTCATATTAAGCATCATGGAGATCACTGAATGCATATCTGCAGAAAGCAAGCAAAACTGGTTAAATCAGTTATCACATGAGTGAATATAAAACAGTCAATAATCTGCTCACTAAGTCTATCCCTGGCTGTATTTATGCAAACATATAATTATGTCTCCCCTCCCTCTCTCTCTCTTTTCCTTTTTATATAATTAAATTTGATTGGAAATATTATAAACTGTGTCAGTTTATAATACTTCCAATCAGATTCCTAAAATCCTAATTAATGCTAATGAATGATATGGTGGTTAATTCAATCTATATAGTCTGTTATGCTTGTCAGTTGTATTAGTTGAATGATTTGTCTGTTTTGTGGAACATAAACTAGAGTTTATGGAAAGTCTCACCACCCATGTATGAGACTAGCTAAACTCACATTCAGATGCAAAGCCTTTAAAAAGTTTCTCACATACTAGGCAGTATTCAAACCCAAATTTTTCCAAGCAAACAGCATTGTCATTACAGTAAGTACAGGTGCTTTAAGAAATATTAGTTATGGTTGGAAATTACTAAGATATGTCAATTTGTCTATTAATTTTTTTTTTTTTTTTAAAGGTTAGCAGTATAGCAAAACAAATAAAAATAAAGATATTTTAAATACTTTTGCTCCATAATGTCTGCTTGCACACACCCAACTAATCTGGTATATCTGAATATATTTAGAAAGTTCAATATAAATCATAATCATAAAATTTCTGATATTATTATTATTATGGGTATCTCCATGGAGTCAGTAGACTCATTGCGGGAGACCCAAACTATCAAAACAATACTCTCATACCTCTTCTTGAATTCATTTACAGATGAAGAACTCACAACTGAGTCAGGCAATGCATTCCACTCATTCACTACCCTCCAAGCAAAAAATCTAGTTCTCACACCCTTGTTAACCACACTTTTCCTTAATTTCCATGGATGACCTCTTGTTCTTCCATCACTATCACACAGCTGAAATATTTCCCCTGCTTCAATCTTATAAAAACCTTTTAGTAATTTAAATGTTTCTATCATATCCCCCTCTTCTCTGCCTATCAACCAACCTCTGCAATCCACAGCACTCAATCTATCAATGTAGGGAGCATTTTTTACATCACTCACCAACTTGGTCACTCTCCTCTGAACCCTCTCCACAACCTCCTCATCTCCAAGGAATCCAGGTGGCCAGACTTGAGCACAGTAATCCAAATGTGGAAGTATCAATGCCTTATAAGGGGAATAATAACCTCTTTATCTCTGGATGTCAGGTGTTCTTCAATAACCAAGAATCCTATGCGCAATCTTGGACACCTTAGCAATGTTCCTTCTGAACTTCGTCTTCCTATCCACCAATACCCCCCAAGTCCCTAGCCTCATCAATCTCTTGGAGTACCATTCCATCAATGTGGTACACAACTGGTAATCTTTTAATCCCAAAATGCGTAACTTTACACTTGTCCACATTGAAGTGGCATCCACTACCTTTTGCCCATTTTGCCAGCTTATTTAAATCATCCTGCAAACTCTCAACATCAGCCTGATTTTTTATTGTGCTACCCAACTTTTCATCATCGGCAAACAACTGAATATCTCCCTTCAAGCCATTTCCTATATCATTTATGTACAAATGATAAACAATAACAGCAGCACAGAGCCCTGAGGCACACCACTGGTCACCTGCCTCATCCTGGACTCTGCTCCTCCATACACTACTTTCTGGTATCTCTCCATGAGCCATTCTCTTATCCATATCACCAGTTTAGTATCCATCTCCATCTGCTCTAATATGTACCACTGGGGGGGGGGGAGATACAGGATATACACTGCATATATTACACAGTCCAACACAATTTTTGCTGACTTTTATATGCGACTTGTTTTTTACTAATTTGGGTGCGCTGATTTCAAATATCAAACCCATTTTTCTCTATCACATCAGGTTTTACCTCTATAACATTTTCTTTTTGCTAATTTGTAAGTTTTTGATAGTTTTAAGGAGGCAGTACTATTTAGAGGATCAAAAAAATCGATTTTTTAATATTATTTTCTGAAAGTATGTACTTTTAAAAATCTGTTTCTAACTTTTTATCAAGAAATTCGAAAAATTCCCAAAGATATAGCCTATTATTCAAAGTGGTGTGCAGATCAGAATCGGAGCGCTCACTGTTCTCACCTGTTAGTAAACGAATAAATGCGTAAGAACCTGCAACGGCACATACTGGCGCTTTGAATGCGAGAGAGGCCGATAATTAGATACATAACTACTTAACAATATTCATTAAAAATTACAAGAATATTTATAAAAAAATAACAATTTTACTTACACATGAGTATCAGGGAATAAATTTTTATTTGTAGCAATTTCTGCTGTGTGTTCTGTTTTGGCAATCCCTTTGAATACTCCAACAGTAATCGGCCATCATGTGAGAATCCCATCTTCCTTGGTACCGATCTTCCAAAGTTTTTAAGTCTTGATGAAATCTTTTGCCTTGTTCATCGCTTACAGCATCTAAATTCTTGGGAAATCTATCAAGATGACTGTATAGGAAATGAAGCTCATGTTGCAACCGAGGTGCTGGAAATTTTCAAGCATTGTTTCCACTAGACCTTTGTAATTGCATGCTTTTTTGTTTCCAAGAAAATTATTCGCAACCATCGTAAATGAAGTCCAGGCCTCTTTCTCAATTTCGTTCATAGAGTTGATGAAATTTGGGTCTCTCATTAAAGTTCTAATTTGTGGTCCATCAAATACACCGGCTTTAATTTTTTCATAACTAAGTCGTGAAAATTTTTCACATATGTATTGGAAACAGTCACCTTGTAAATCTAAAGCTTTAACATACTGCTTCATAAGACCTAGCTTGATGTGTAGAGGTAGAAAAATGATTTTTTCTCTGATCTGAAAAATCGATTAAAGGTTGATTTATAGCATTCTGTTCTGTTCTCCAACATTTAAGGATATTCTAAGAGGCCAATGTTTCTGACTCCAGTGTTGGTTTCTAGCTTGACTATCCCAGAAGCATAGAAAACACGGAAACATATAGCATTCATTTGTTTTAGGCAGGTGTCATCGCCTACTTTTCATCACCTAAATGTATTAGGTTGGTTATTGGCCTCTCTCGCATTCAAAGCGCCAGTACGTGCCATTGCAGGTTCTTATGCATTTATTCGTTTACTAACAAGCGAGAGCGGTGAGCGCTCCGATTCTGATCTGCGCACTGCTTTGAATAATAGGCTATATCTTCGGGAATTTTTCGAATTTCTTGATAAAAAGTTAGGAACAGATTTTTAAAAGTACATACTTTCAGAAAATAATATTAAAAAATCGATTTTTTTGATCCTCTGAATAGTACTGCCTCCTTAAAACTATCAAAAACTTACAAATTAGCAAAAAGAAAATGCCATAGAGGAAAAACCTGACGTGATAGAGAAAAATGGGTTTGATATTTGAAATCAGTGCACCGAAATTAGTAAAAAAACAAGTGTCAGATCATAATCAGCAGAAAAAAAATTTTTTTTTGTTGGCCAGTGTTATTATTTACTTTTATAACAATTTTCCTCAAAATTAATCTGTTAGTTTTCAGGACTCCAATATTGTCCAATATTGCCTTATATTTTTGTCTTCTTGGCACTGCTAACTGCATCAGTCTACCTAAATCTTAGTCTTACTCTGAACCATTTTCTAGAAATCTTGGCATAAATTTTGGCCTTTTCTTTCCTCTCTCACTCTATTAAGGTGACGATATGACATGATTTTATGTTTGCTAACACTAGTTGGGTGCAGAAATTCACTCACTACAGAGTTATCAGTGACAAGTGAATTTTCAGCCTCTTTCTCAATGTATTTAAAATGTTTCCTTATTTTGTTTGCATAATTTACACTTTTTTTTTTTTCATTTTAAAATATCACCGCTTTCACTGTCAAGTTATCTGATCAGAGGCAGCCTCCATTGAATGTAATAAAGAAGTTTTATTTTCAACCAGGAGACAGAAGCTTATGTAATTAATTTAATAACTTAATTCCTTTGTAGACTGTTTGTCACTGCAAAAAGTTAGTTTGCACCAAGATACTCTCAAAGACACCTTGCTGAAGTTTCCCCAAATATGAAGTAATTTCAATCAACAACAACTGGTAGTACTACATAAGTAGTACTACCAGTTGTTGTTGATTTTAACAGAGTTTGAGAGTGAGAGATGACTCTCACTCTCTGTTATAAAGTAAAGCTTACCGGCATCCAAATATTAATCTTGAAATATACAGTCCAATATTCCCAAACAAAATTTTATATTGCATAACTTGCTAGTCATCACCATTCTTATAAAAAAAAATCAGAGATACTCTTAAAAAAATTATTTTAAAAAGAATGATTTTAATTTATTTCACTGCTAACTGTCATTTTTCCAACATCCTGTTCAACCCAAAGTAGGTATGCAGTGGTATTGGCATAAGCTTTAATAATTCCCAACATGAATCTAATTATACTTGAACATTCATGATTAAAAGATGAGCTGGAAACTGGATCACATTATTTATTAACATTACTTTGTGAAAAGTTAGTCTGACTGCATTGCTAGCATTGACCATTCTCTGTTGTTTGCATGAACTTTATTTTTTTTTGTTCCTTTTGAATTATTTTTATGAATACATCATGTAAATTGACCCTTCATTATGGACAATAAATGAAATGAAATACAAACTGCACTTTTTTTTTTCTGAAGTGCAAAATTGGAAAAAATTAAAAACACTGCAGAAATGAGTTCTGTTGTATTGTCACCTAAAAAACAATCAAGTTGTGTTTTGAGACAAATGGCTCAAGGAATTCATGTAGTTGTGCTACAGAGACAAAGTTTCATTCTGTAATGTATAAAAATACCCCAGGACTGGTGACAGAAACTCTAGATTACCATAAGGTTTTTGAGACCTTTAGTTCAATTTTCATTAAAAAATGCTATAGCATAGATTTGGCCAGAAATCACTAGGAAACATATGCTGCTGCTTTCCAAAGAAAGATGGATTATAAAGTGGTTGGAAAACCTAAAGTACCTTTTTGATACAGCCTATTATAAAGTTAAATTCAATAAACCATTTACCAGCTTCAAAAACTTCATAGGCCCAGTAGTAGAATGAGTATCAAAATGACATGAAATGTAGAGAATTGGTGTCAGTTATTGCTGATGCTGTTAAACAAATATTAGTTAAGGAAATCAAAGACTTCAGTAGCAAGTCTTCTTCTAGATGCTTTTATAGATATTGCTTTTATAGATAGGAGCTCATCTATCATATGAGATGCATAGATAAAAACTCAGATGCAACGTACTTTGAGAAAGTGAAATAGACAAAGTCTTGTTACAGAAGATTAGCAGTGAAACAGAAATAGGATATATAGAGGGACTAAACATCCTGCATTTTCTGGGACATTGACATTCACTGATGATTTTTACATCAGTATTTATACTGATGTAAAAATATTACATCAGTATAAATACTGATGTAATATTTTTTTTAAGTTTATATTTTTCCCACACATGAGAGGTACAAGAACCTATGGCACATCAGTATAAATACTGATGTGCCATAGGTTCTTTATATGCTTGTCACTTCACAGGCATGAACCTGAAGCAGCGTTTATGATTACAGTGTTTTTTTCATATAAACATAATTTGTCCTTTGAATTAAGTCATTGTCACCTATTTGCTGCAATATTATTTCAAAAGGAAAACAGTGTTACTGTCAGTGCTACTTAATGTTTTTCTTGTATTAATGCTTCTATTAATTACACAGTGATTTGGTATTTAAATAATTTAGAAGAAAATAATTTCTTGCAAATTTGTCCTACCAACCTTAATTTCTTTGCTAAATAAAACTAAACAATATCAGTATACAAAGGAACGGGTTGTTGAATGATTCGTTAAATTCTACACTAACTGTGTATCATATTTGTAACTATGGAGAAAGCAGTTCAATGAGCTAAAGCACTTTTGATAGGTTAAGTGAAAGCGTGGTTGACTGGAAAGATGTGTTAATTTTTTGCAAGAAATATTTTGATGAAAGAGATTATATCAGACAATGAGATATTCTGCAAAATTTCATATTTGAAAAGACATGTATTATGTATTGGATGAAAAAACAAATTCAGAAATTAAATGTGAACAAAATGGATATATATTTGTCAGGGATTAACACAACAAGAGTACAAAATGGTCACCCTAAGCATGGACTAGCAGCAAATTAAAGAGATATGCCAGATCTTACAAATTATTGCATATAATTTGAATTTGGCTGTTTGTTGTAGATTGTATTATATATATATATATATATATATATATATACACACACACATACACACACACACACACACTGTTTACCAAAATTAATAATATGGGTAAGTAAAGTTTTTTTTGTGACTTGTAGATTTAATGTTTCTGGAGACCTGGTTCACCATTCCTGCCTGTTAAGTTTATTCTTAAAATTTTTCATTTTTAAAATGCTGCCATTGATATCATCTGTTTGTTCTTCTAATTTTTCTAATTCTCTAATTGATATCATCTGTTTTTTCCAGTCTTTGATTAATTGCTTTATTTCTAACCCAACTCTAAGATCCATAACTTAAAATTTGTTTTAACACTGTCTTGTATATAGCTAGTTTAGTTTTTTTTTTTCTTTTTCTCTATTATTCCATAAATATTTATACAACTGGCTCCCCCACAGTTTGCTTAGTCTATGGTCATATTTAGTTTTCCATTTTCACTAAAAATTGTACCTAAAGTGCTGAAAGATTTCATTTGTTCTGTAGGTTCCTCATTCAGAATGCAGCTGATATTCTCTATGTTCTTGCCTGCTTTCACTGTTTCATCTTTTTATTGCTGATTTTCATGCCAAATTTATCACAGCATATGTTCCTGCCTGCTTTCACTGTTTTATTTTTTTACTGCTGATTTTCATGCCAAATTTATCCTGATTCAAGAATTTTGAAGACTTGTACTGGATTTATTTAGGAGTATAATGTCATCCGTATAAAGTAAACAGCTCATATTAAGCTGTTCAATTTTGATATCAGGTTTAATGCCACTTTCTTTCATAATATGATCCATACAGATGAGGAATAATAGGTGTGATAGTGTGCATACGTCTTACAAATGATGTTACATTGTACTATCTTCGTGTACCCTCATCAATTCTAACTGCTGACTTACAATCTAAATATAGATTATGTATCGCTTGATATAATGTCCCATTTACACCATAAAACTGTACCTTTTCAAACTTAGCACTTAGTCATATGATTTTCCAGATCTACAAAACTTGAGCACAAATTACTAAGGAAGAGCCATTAAGGCTTTGTTTTGGCAATATAAATTTACATAGGAAAAGTGGATACTAGATCCAACATTATTTCAAACCCAACTTTTGTAGAAACTATAAAAGTTTTGTAATGCTGAGGATTGTACTGTCATAAGCTCTCAGGTCAACTTAAAACTTTCACAGTTTCTACAAACACTTGGCTTTGAAATAACATTGGATCTAGTATCCACTTTGCCTATGTAAAATTAAGTACAGAGGTGTATTACTATGATTTCTCAACTATCTGTCATAAAATGAAAATCTCCATAGCTTCTTCTTTAGCATGTTTGGATAAATTTTACCTGGAATATTCAGTAGAGAAATCTGCCTGTAATCTCAGATTTAGTTTTATTTCCTTTTAAAGATGGGTATTATAAGCTCTACTCCAACCATTTGGAATACTATCATTGGCTAATTTCTCTCTTATTCCACAAAAATGGAAAAAGAGAATTTGAGAACTTATTCCATATAGAATAAGTGGCCAAATATCATCTATACTAGCTGCTTTTCCACATTTCAAGTATCTAATGGCTTTTTCTACCTTAAATAATGATATGTATTCCTGACTGCATTCCTCCTGAATATTTTCTAAAATTGTTCCATCACTACCCATTTAATTTAAGAATCTTTAAAAATAATTACTCCTGGTATCCAGAATATATTTATCTTCAGTTTTAATATAACCTTTATCATCTCTGCTTCCTTTTACAGTACTCTTTCTCCAATTTTTAAGCTCTTTCAAAAACCTCCAGAGTATTTTTCCTAATGACATTTATTTTCTGTATTCTTATCAAAGTGTTTCGATGACTTTTATTTAGTTACTTATATGCACAACTTACCTTTTTATATTTTTCCCTGCATTCTTTCAGGGCTTCTACTGACTTACTTCATGGGAACTTTTGATATGCTTTCTTCTTTATCAGGACCAGCTCTTTAACTTCTTAAGCTCACCATGAAGTTCAAATTTTCCTATCTTTGCAAACAATCTCACCACATTCCTCCCTGGCTGAATCAATCAGCTTTCTTCAGAGCTTGCCACTGACATGCGATGATTTGGTTCTTGTTTTTAATTATTTTAATTTTTTCCTCCACTAGTATTTGTATATAATTTGTATAGAAGGAATAGCCATAGTATTCAACACAAAATACGAGGCTCATCTTCTAGAATGGCAGGCAGTGTCAAGTAGAGTGATTTGGGCAAATATCAGAATGGGGAACTGGACAATGAAGGGTTGACTAAGGTAGACGTGGAGGAATTTTTTGAGGCTCTAGAGAAAGCTACTGACACAATGAAAAAGGAAAAGTTGGTCCTTGTTGGGGATCTAAATAGCAGAGTAGGAAGTGATTGTCAAACATACAAAAACATTTTGGGAAAATTTGGAGAAAAGAGGAAAGCTAATAATAATGGCAAATACCTGTTGGATTCCTGCTAAGGACATGGACTGGTTATTACTAACACCATGTTCCAACATAAAAAATGTGCACAAATTTACATGGAGAGAAGAGGCAAGGAATAAGAAAAGTCTCATTGATTATGTTATTGTTGATAGTGATGTTTTCTCCCTGGTGCAGGACACCAGAGTGTACAGAGGATTTGAAATTGGAAGTGATCACTATTTAGTCTTGAGTAGGATAAAATTGAATTTCATATTGAAAAGAATGACATGTAAGAAAGTTTTAAAGCAAATAAAAGTTGAACAGCTCTCAGATGTGAACTGTAGACTAAAATACACAAATATTATTGAAGGAAAAATGAAAGAGTTTGAAAACAGGAATCAAACCTTGGAGATTCATTGGCAAACTCTGAAAAAAACATTGATTGATTCTGCCAGAGAGGCATGTGGTGAGGTTGTCGGCAAGGATCAAAAAATCAGAACTCCCTGGTGGACAAAGAAAGTTAAAGAGGCAGTGAAGGAAAAGAAGAAAGCATATCAAAAGTTCCTGTCAAATAAGTCAGCTTGTGCTCTTAGAGAATATAGAGACAAATGCAAGAATGCTAAACACTGTGTAAAACTAGCTAAACAAAAGTCATGGGAGGACTTTGGCAAATTCATAGAAAATAAATATCAAGAAGGTGGCAAAATATTCTGGAGGTTGTTGAAGAAGCTTAGGAATGGAAGAAAGAGTGCTGTAAAAGGAGTTAGAGATGATAAAGGTGACATGAAAACGGTAGAAAAAGATATCCTTGAAGTATGGAGTAATTACTTTGAAAAACTGCTAAATGAAACAAGCAGTGATGACAGCACAGTGGTAAAAAACACCGACCAGGCATGCAGTCAGGAATACATATCAATACTTGAAGTAGAAAAAGCAATCAAAGGCTTGAAATGTGGAAAGGCAGCAGGAGTAGATGATATTCGACCAGAAATGCAGAAATGTGGTGGTATAAAAGTCTTACAGTGGCTGCACTGCACAGTTCAGAAAGCCTGGACAGAGGGACGAATTCCCGATGATTGGAGTAGAGCTCTCATAGTACCCATATATAAAAAGGGAAATAAAACTAAATGTGAGAATTACAGTAGCATTTCATTACTGAGTGTTCCTAGTAAGATATATGCAAGTATACTAGTATACATGAGAAACGGTTGAGAAGAATTGTGGAAGAAAAGCTTGGTGAAGAACAAGCTGGATTCAGGTCAAATAGAGGCTGTCAGGATCATACCTTCACTTTATGACAAATAGTTGAAAAATCATGGGAATATAACAAAGATCTGTATTTAAGTTTTGTCATTTGGAAAAAGCATATGACAAGGTGCCAAAAGAGAAGCTATTCAATACACTACAGTTATATGGTGTCAATGGGGCATTATATCAAGCAATACTTAGTCTTTATTTGAGTTGTAAGTCAGCAGTTAGAATTGAATTAAGTACAGGAAGATGGTTTAATGTTAAATCTGGTGTGAGACAGGGATGTACATTATCTCCTCTGTTATTAATTATCTATATGGATCACATTATTAATGAAAGTGGTATTAAACATGATATCAAAATTGGAGATGTTAATGTCAGCTCTTTGCTTTATGCAGACGATGTTATACATCTAAATAAATCCGCTACAAGTATGCAAGATTCTCTGACTAAATTGAATAGCTGTTGTAATAGATATGGTATGAAGGTCAGCAATAAAAAGACAAAGACAATGAAAATAGGCAGAATCATTGAAAATGTCAACTGTGTTGTGAATGGAGAACCTGTGGAACAAGTAAAACATTTCAGCTACTTAGGCATGATTTTTAGTGAAAATGGTAAATTAAATATGGAAATAGACAATAGAATCAACAAAGGTGGTATGGTAGGAAGTCAATTGAATAAATTCATATGGAATAAGAGAGAAATTAGTCAGAACACTAAATTAGCTGTATACAAGACAGTGTTCAAACCAGTTTTAACTTATGGATCTGAGAGCTGGGTCAGAAGTAAAACACTTGACCAAAGACTAGAGACTGCAGATATGAGAGTCCTGAGAAAGATTATAGGCATGAACAGATGGCATCAATGGCAATATCATATTAAAAACGAGGATATTAGGAAAGAATTGGACATTGTCAGCATCCAGGAATGCGTTAGCAGATCTAATCTCAGGTGGTAAACAGAATGGGCGAGGAAAGATTAGCAAAACAAGTCTTCTCTGCCAGGTTGGCAGGAAAATGACGCAGAGGAAGACCAAGATATAGGTAGATTGATACTGTACAAAGTGCCTTAGACGATAGAAATATAAGATCTGGTAATGTTGGAGTCTTGACAAGTAACAGACTGATTTGGAGGAAAATTGTAGATAGGAAGTTAGTAATGATGTAATTTTTTTCATGTAGTACTATCATATCCTGTACACCCCTTGAGGGTACATGGCAGGAATTTGATGATGATGTATTTGTATATTTGAATCTATGCTCCTGTATGAAAGCTGATCGACTTTGATTCTTTTTAAAAATTACATATTTTTCTTTTCAATATGATATTCACTTTTACTCTGCTCAAAACCAAATGGTGATCACTTTCTGTTTAAAAATCGCCTGTATGTTCTTTGTTTATCCTGAACCAATGTGAAGATATCACAATCAACAATACCACAGTCAATTTTCAGTTTCTTTATCGCATTTATGATCTCTGATTTCTTTTACAGTACTTTCCTCCATTTTTAAGATTTTTCAGAAGCCTCCAGAACATTTTGCCACACTCGTGATATTTATCTTCTGTATTCTGCATCGAAGTCTTTCCATGAAAAGACTTTGGTGAGAATATAACATACGAATAAGAATATATTTGTATATCATGTCAAAATTAGAATATAGATTATTTGTGCGCATCTTAATATTGGAACATAGCGTTGGTGATGACAATCTTATGTTCAAAAAAAAAAAGAATTCAGCAGGTACTTGCCACTATTATTAGCTTTGCTCTTTTTTCCAAATTTTCCCAACTATTACTATATATCTGATATTAATTTCCTACTCTATTGTTTCCATCTCCGAAAAGGACCAGCTTTTCATTTTTCTTTGTCAACTGCCTTTTCTAATAACTCAAAAAATTCCTCCACTCCCTCCTTAGCAGAATCTCCTGAGGGACATTGGCATGATTAAGTTTCATTATCCATTTTCCATTTTGAAATATGCTTATATTACACTACTTAAACTTACTGATTGGCAAGCAGCTTCATCTTCACATTAAGTATCGAATCCTATAGTTACTAATTCTGTTCTCTGCTCAGTATTGCTGAACATTATATCTTATATTTATTTTTTTAGCATAATCTCACTTATTTTTTTCTTAGAACACCAATTATGCTGACACAGTACTTCTCTGATAAACACCTAGAAAAAATTATATTAAAGCAACTGATATAACAAGAAGTTTCTTATGTGCCCAGGAGATATAGGGAACAGTAATATCATTACTATATTCAGTATGTTAAGAGGGATGAAGTAATGGAAGGAATAACTACTTTGTTAATTTTTTTTAGCACTGTAGCCACTGGACAGGTGGCTAATAAAGAAGAGTCCAGCTGTGAGGGAAGCATTATTGGAGCAAAGGCTGGAAGATATGTTGACAAGGGTTTTAATAATACCATATTGTTTGGGGTGGGGGAAGAGTTTGTGTATGTATCCACCTGTGTGGACAAGTTTTCTGTAAACTGATAAAGAAAGAAAGAATGCTATTGGGATAATGTGAGATTAGAGTGTTCAAAAAAACAGACTATTGTTATTTTCTTTTTTCTATAGTGAAATGAATTCTGGTGTGCCAATTGTTGAGGTGGAGGAGGAAAAAGTCTACTGTGCCTGAGTCATATGTCAAATGGAGAACCCATCATCAGTGTATCCTAGCCAGTAGAAGGTTTGAGAATGGGCATATCAGTAGCATGTTTTTCAGAGTGCTTCATATAGACATTGGCTAGAGGAGGAGAGCTCATGGCTGTACCCTCTATCTGTTTATATATGGTGTCCTGCCAAGTAAAGTAACTGGTATAGATGACAAAAGTGAAGAGATCAATGAGAATCATCATGAGGAACATAAAACTTATATCCAGTACCAAGAGCCTGAGCAATGTGGCCTAGCTGAACATGCCATTGTGACCAAATATAAAGTACTCTAGAAAAAACCAAGCTTTTACACTAAAGTAGATTTCTTGTGGAACGTTTATACAAAGAGAGCTGTGAGGCATTTCAACATAATCAGAATTTAAACAGATCTGATGGCTTCAGTCGTCCTTTTATAGGAAATATTATTGCATCAATGCTGGCCTGGTTGGCCAAATGGTCAGTGTATCCGCTCTCCAGCCAAAACGCTGTGGGTTCAAATCACGTTGTGGGCATGGATGTTTGTGATTGTCTGTGAAAATATTAGTGGTGGTGGTGGTGGGTGGTAGATGGCATTGCTGTAGATGATGTGGATGGTAGGTGAAGTTGAGTGGTGGAAACGGAGAGTTGTAGAGTAGGTGCCCTCCCTCGATGAGTATTCGACTCCCTGGAGGTGTCAAATAATAATAATAATAATAATAATCAATCTTCTGGAAATTCTTAATTATTGTCTTATTATATTTGTACATATGCATTTTTAATTAGAAAAATTTTTTTGTCCATTTGCTGTATTACATTATGGTGGTGTCTATTAAAATACTTTTATTTGAATTTTAATTATGTTACATTATCCAAGTGAACCTCCCCCCCCCACCACCCATGATTCACCGGCTAACTCACCATTAGTCAAAAGAGGGTAGATAAAGGTTCCCCACGTCACTGACAGAAATCGAACCAGGTCTTTCCAACCAAAGAGCTTCATCTATACCGACTGAGCTACGGAGGCTCTGCCTTACATACTAAAATGAAAAGTTTACATCTATTAAATTCATTTCACATACATTTTTAGTTTCTGTCTTTATTTTCAACAAGTATTTTGAATTCTTTTAATGTTCATTATCACCCAGATATCTAAGTGATCAGGCACAGAAATTTCAATGTGACTTCATCAGAACTTATATAATGGCAATTTAACTTATCACTAAGTATGTCCACAATTATGGGTGTGATATTCTGAGTACCCTCCACAAATTTTGCAATATTTCTTCTGAACTTCAACTCTCTACCATTATCTCCAGATACATTGCCTTCTTCAGTTTCTGTACCAAACTTCTATCAATAAAATATGCCTCATTCCATCTCATTGGTCCAACGTACACAACCTTATATCTGGAAACATCAAACTGGTATCCCATATTCATCTGTTCACATGACCAACTGATTTCACAGTAATATCACATCACATCAGTGATCTATTCCATTGCTCTTCCTAATTTAGCATCACTCACAATCAAATAAATATCTCTTCTCAAACTCTGAACTATGTTATCAGTGTATAAATTATATAAAAGCAGTCCCAGAATATTCTCGTACACTGCTTATTGCCCTTCTTGATTAAGACATTACTTCCTCTCTCCCCACAATACATGACTCAATGGCATCTATCAGCCAACCATTTCCTGTGTTTGTCCAAACTACCTACTGACTATTAATCACCATTGTCTTCAATGTCTTTCAAATGCCTTTGCAAAATCTAGAAAAATGAAAAATCACTGTCTAACACAGCTGTGAATGCCCTATAACAAAATGTAATATTTCCTTATCTGTTTGTCCTAGGATAGGCTGAGCCTTTCATGGATAGTAATTCACCATTTTCTTCTGTCTTGTGCAAGATCTCTTATCTTCTGGCTTGAAACTTGTGTTCGTTTATAATGTCTGTAAGAATGATAATCATGGTCTTCTTTTGGATCGTGAACCTTTCATCTGTCCTTTGTACATTGGATGCACTAGTCTCTCTCTCTGGATTGCATTCTGTGTGACTGAACCATTTCAACTGCTATTGTTGGATATTATCTGCAATTCTATGTGATCTATCAATTTCGTAGCTAACTAGTTCATCAGTTTTGAATCTATTCAGTATGTTACTAAAATAAAGAGCCAAAAGGCTTCACTTCAGCGATGCAAAATTATATAAATTAAGTGGATATTAAATCCAACATCATTTCAAAGTCAAATACAGAAACTATAAAAGTTTCATGTGAAAATTGACCAGAAAGCTTGCGGGAATACACTTGCCACCATACTACCAGTTGCCCTAGCCGAACCTTATAGGAGACACAAACACTCAAAGCGCCGGTATATTCGCCTTCTATTGGTCCATTTTGATAAATTCTATAAATAAACTCTAGTAGATAAATTCTATTTACATAAATAAGATAAATTCTATTCAGTATGTTTTATTAATTTTTCCATATATTTAGTTTCAAGTGATCAGATAATTTATTGCATTTCCATGTTTTTTTTTTTCAATTTGTCCATGCTGTTAAGATTCTATGTTAAATTGTAGCAGTATCATTTAAATCAGATATGATCAATAAATGTAAGAATGAGGCGTGATCAAAAAGTATGGTGAATGTAGACGCAGTATTTGATCTGTTGATCAAATGATCAACTGGAGAGAAAGAGTAGAAGCTGAGAGGAATCACGTGATCTGATATGTCTGTCAGTCATGTGATGAGTTTTACAATCACATTTTACAATCAAACAAGCCTTATAAACTCAAAGAGCTATAGTTTGCCCACTGTTTGTAGATCTCTCCTTGGCATTTTGCCAAGAATAGTCGATTCATGCTGAAGGGGAGAAAGAAATGAAGGATGTACAAATTGGTTGCCAACATGCGAAATCACGTGCTTTCCTGTCTGTCCCTGTACTAGTACTAGCTTGATTTTTGTTGTCGCTTTTTTGCATTATTTTTTTATTATTAATTTGTATGATGGATCCAGTACAGTCAACAAGTTCTGTTGTTAAACGATTCAGTAGCTCTTGCAAAAGAATACTGAATAATGTGCTGACATTCTGTGAAAAGAATCATCTCATAGTTCCCCTTTCTCAAGTCATAAAACATGCAAGTGCAATTGCGGGCGTATCGGGGTCGACTGTTAAAAGAATTCGTAGGGAATCATAAGGTGAAGGTAAGCCAAAATTTAAATCTCCTAAAAAAAAAAAAAGCACCAGAGTAAAGAAAACCATTGAAACTGTAGCTTTGAATGATTTTGATGTAGACGTTATAAGAACTATTCACGAATTTTACGTGGTTGAGAAAAGAGTGCCAACTGTTCCAAAATTGATTCCTGTGCTTAAATAAAAAATTAATTTTTCTTGGAAAAGAAAAATTAATTAATTCATGAAATCTGATTTTGTTTTAAAATGTCCCAGAATAAAAGGAAACTTATCATGGAGTGAAGTGACATTGTTTTATCTAGAATGCAGTATTTGAGAGCAATAAGACATTTCAGGGAGGAAAAAAAAAACGATTGTGTATCTAGATGAAACTTGGATTGATAGTAATTTAAATTATGGAAAATATTGGCAGTCTAAAGAAGAATGTGGAGTGCTACAAACCGGAAATGCCTTGCAGCGTATAATAAATTTGTGTGCGGGTGGAGAAATGGGTTTTTTACCGAATTCAAACTTAATATACAAAGCCAATTACTATATGCAAATGAATTCTACGATCTTCGAAAAGTGGGCAGAAGAAAAACTGATTCCAAACCTTCCTAAAAATGCTGTTGTTATAATTGATAACGCTTCATATCACTCTATTCGATCAAACAAAGTTCCAAATTGGTCTAATAAGAAGCAAGTTCTTATAGATTGGCTCTCTGCAAATAACATTTCTCATTCTCCAGATATGCGAAAAATTGAATTGCTTAATTTGGTCAAAAGAAACTTGCCCACAACTAAACTATTTAAATTCAACACGATATATGGCTACTACCATATCATTGCGATATTAATACTATTGAGCATGTTAGGGCAGAAGGGAAAAGTTTCATTCGCATCGCAACGTAACTGGAGATATTGACATATCAAAACTTTTTAAGCTTTCAGAACAGGCGACTGAAAGTATTAAAGTTAAAAACTGGAGAAAATATTGCTTTCATGTCACCTCATTGGAAAATATGTATTGGGACAGAGACGGAATTATCGAAGAATTATGCGAACCTTTGGTGGTCAGTTTAAGTGAAAGTGATGGCGATTCAGACACCGATTCAGATGACCATGAAGATTAAAAGGATTTGATAATGGTATTTTTTTCCAACCTTTTTTTGCATGGGTTTGTTAAAAGAGTCACAACAAGTCATAAATAATTAATTGGTTTAGAACATTAAAGTGTCTCAGTTCTCTCAACTGTAAGTTTAGAATATCTAAGTTCATTTGAAAAAATTTCTGTTTTTCTGTATAATTATTTTTATTTTATAGAAAACTTTCTTAAAAATAAACTTAGTAAAAATTTTTGTTTTTCTGTATAATTATTTTTATTTTATAGAAAACTTTCTTAAAAATAAACTTAGTAAAAATTTTTGTTTTATGCTATACCTTTTTTAATTTTGTTAATACTTTACTACATACATTTTTCCAACTGTTATACAAGCAAAATAGTTACACTTTAAAAACTACAATGTTCGTAAAAGAAAAGCTAAATTTTCCGACCTGTAATAATAAACAAACACATCCCAGAAAACAGATTGATTACCCTATTATCGGAATGGATTCTCCTTTTTCTAACATGCGCAGAAGTGTCGAGGGACCTCTAATAGGTGGGTGAACTATATCATGCTTGTCTAGAGCAGGTGTTTACAAACATACATGATCAAGGTGGGATTTGAACCCCCAACCTGTTGGTTAGAGAGTGGATATGCTATTTTGTAGAGAGGCTTATACTGGTTAAACATGATAACTAATAATTAAGGAATTGACAACGTACTAGAAATATAAATTAAATAAACTTTAATATATACTTTCCGATATTTCAGCATATGTCACATTGCCATCTTCTCGGGAACTTAATACAAAGACAAGTGCACACAAGTACTACATAACAGCAAATAAGAACCAAAGCTAGGAAGCTAACATTTTCCTAAAGTCCTGATGGTGCCCCTGGCAGGCTATATTGGTAGTTCTTGGCCTTTGGGCTGAAGTTCTTCTGATAAATGTTTCCCAAATTTGGGGCAGTCTCATGCATCCAAATTTGTTGAGGTTTGGCATGTTCCTAAGGGCTGAGGCTGATTCCATGAATAGTCTTTATATTTGAACTTGCTGCAGTGTATTACTGTGGCTTTCTTCCACCTTATTCTGTGGTGAGTATCCAGAGCATGGTCTGCAAGCCCAGAGTGGCTGTACTGGTGAAATCGGATGTAATCCTTGTGTTCTGAGATTCTGATATTTGCTGTCCTGCCTGTTTGGCCAAAGTAAGACAATTTACAGCTGCAAGGGACCTGGTACACACCAGGTAGGTCTAGGGGAAGTGGTTGGTCTTTAGTGGAGTGGATAAGGGATGCCAATTTTCTATGTGGTCTGTAACAAGAGGTCAAGTCATTTTTTTAGGATTTTGTTGATTTTTTCCGAGGTGCCTCGGATGTAGGGAATGGTGATCAATTTAGAGTAATATTTTTTGTGAAGGGGGGGGGGGGGGGGGGGGGAAGGTGGGCTGTGGATAACTGGTTTAAGTATTTTTTGGATTCTTTTTTTTCGGGGGGGGGGGGGGTAGCCATTGGCTGAGAAAGTGTCATGGATGTGATTTAGTTCAGTGGTTAGGGCTTGATCATTTGAACAGATTATTTTTGCCCTGTTGAATAGTGTCTTAATAACTCCATATTGTTGTGAGTGGGGGGGTGATGGGATTGTTGGTGAATGTATATGCCTGTATGGGTGGGTTTTCTATAAACTGAGAAAACCAAGGTTCCATCAGGTTGGCGGGTGACTAGTGTGTCTAGAAGGGGAGGTTATTGTTTTCCTCTTTTTCCAGAGTGAACTTGATTCTAGGGTGTTGGTTGTTTAAGTGTGTTAGGAAGAAGAGGAGTGAATCTGGGACATGTGGCCAAATAGCGAACACATCATCAATATAGCGAAGCCATATGGTAGATTTTTGTGGGGCTGAGTTTAAGGCTTTCTCTTCAAAAGTCTCCATAAAGAAGTTGGCCAAGGGTGGGGAAAGTGGTGAACCCATGGCTGTCCCCTCTATCTGTTTGTAGAATTTTTCCTGCCAAACAAAATAGCCTGAGTTCATTGTAAACTGAAACAGGGCTGAGATATCAGGAGGAAATTTAGCTTGGATTAGCTCTAAGGTTTCTTTGAGGGGGATATTCGTGAATAAGGAGGAGACATCAAAACTGACTCCAAAAAGTTTATGAAGAATCCAAAAAATACTTAAAGCAGTCATCCACAACCCACCTCCCCGCCCCCACACACACACACATTCACAAAAAACATTACTCTAAATCCATCACCATTCCCTACATCCGAGTCACCTCGGAAAAAATCAACAAAATCTTAAAAAAACATGACTTGACCACTTGTTACAGACCACATAGAAAATTGGCATCCCTTATCCGCTCCACTAAAGACCAACCACTTCCCCTAGACCTACCTGGTGTGTACCAGGTCCCTTTGAGCTGTAAATTGTCCAACTTTGGACGAACAGACAGGACAGCAAATATCAGAATCTCAGAACACAAGGATTACATCCGATTTCACCAGTACAGCCACTCTGGGCTTGCAGACCACACTCTGGATACTCGCCACAGTAATTCGCCACAGCAAGTTCAACAAATTTGGATGCATGAGACTGCCCCAAATTTGGGAAACATTTATCAGAAGAACTTCAGCCCAAAGGCCAAGAACTACCAATATAGCCTGCCAGGGGGCACCATCAGGACTTTAGGAAAATGTTAGCTTCCTAGCTTCGGTTCTCATTTGCTGTTATGTAGTACTTGTGTGCACTTGTCTTTGTATTAAGTTCCCAAGAAAATGGCAACGTGACGTTTGCCAAAATATCGGAAAGTATATATTAAAGTTTATTTAATTTATATTTCTAGTGTACGTTGTCAATTCCTTAATTATTAGTTATGGATATGCTATCTATTTGGCCAACCACATTGGTAAGTTTGCTTCCTTAGTTGTAAATACAGTTTTTGTATACCTGTTTTGCATCATTGTCACAAAAATGGAAAGCAGTGATTGTAAACAGACAGTGAACATAAAATTATTTTGTTTCAAAGTAGGTAAGAATGCATCCGAAACTGATGAAATATTACTAGCAATTTACAAAATAGTGTTGTCATGAAAAAGACTGTTTACAATGGTTTGAATGATTTTTTAGTAGTTCTGAATCCAATGATGATGAAGAAATCCTGGGACACTCTTCAACTTCATGTACAGACAGATAATTGAACCTAAAAAAAAAGTTATGAAGATCTCCACATCTCATTCAGCTCAGTTCAACACATTTGGAAAAAATGTTTTGAACATGAAATAAGTGAGCATGAAATTTGGTGGGTACATTTTAATGGCTGATCAAAAGGGGCAGTGTTCGGCGATTTCATTGGAAATGCATGATTATGTGACTTCAGATAGAAACAGGAGATGAATCTTGGGTATATTGTTATGAACCCGAGACCAAGTTCTGTTGATTTTTTTTAGATTTGGAGGAGATTGTGTAGGCAGTTTCTAGCTAGAGGCACTACAGTCAACTCTGAATATTATAAAGGAGTACTGGAACATCTGCAGAATAATGTGTTAAAAAAAGACAACTGGGTGAATGGTTTCATGCTGCATCACAATAATGCTCCATACCAGCCCTTGTCTTATTCGACTGTGCAGGTTGGACAAAAAAAAAAAAATTACTGTGTGCCCATCATATTTGCCCAGTTTAGCACCCTGTGATTTCTGGCTCTTTTCAAAGTTTAAATCAACAATGAAGGGAAAGCATTTTGCATCAATTCAAGAAACTGAAGTGGCCACAACAATATACCTAAAAGAGCTACAGAAAGTTGACTTCCAGAACTGATTCAGAAAGAGACTAGAAGGTTGAGACAAGTTTGTGGCAAGCCAAGGAGACTACTTTCAAGGATATTGATTTGTATTTAGGTTAATAAACATTCTTAAATTCTAGCATTAACCATACTTTTTGATCTCACCTCATAGTCATAACTATTTACTACTTCTATTACTTGATTGTTTAGAATTATTGTTACTTCCCATCTTCATTACTTTTGTTCTGTTGATATTAATTGACATCATATATTTCTTACGGGTTTCTACTATTTCTGTAACCCGATACTGTAGATTAGATTTAGTACTTACAATATGTCTATTTTATGAACGATATGCTTGCTATTTATCATTATTTCATGCTTTCCTCTATCACATTAATAATAAGATTCTCTACAAAAAAGTTAAAAAGTAGGGGAAAAGGAGTAGGCAGCCTTGTATTACTCCTCTTGTCACATTGAATAGTTGAAGTACTAATATACTGCAAACATACATTGGCATTCTGATAACATATAGTTAATATTCTAAGTATTTTAAAATCTATATCTTTATTATGTAGCATTCAGGGAAATTTGTGTCTGTTAACAGAGAGAGTCAAATGCTTGTTTGAAATAACAAAACAAATAAAGATCAATGTCTTTTCACTAGGATATGTCTGCAATTCTGTGTAATGTGAAAATCTGGCCAATAATAGATCTACTTTTCTAAGCTTGTTTGTGGAAGGAAAACTTGGAGAAGAACAAGTTGGGTTCAGGTCAATAGATGTTGTCAGGATCAGATTTTCACTTTAAGACAAACAGTTGAGAAATCATAGGAATATAAGGAGGAGCTGGATTGAAGTTTTGTAGATCTAGAAAAGTATCGATCACATTAAGGAAAGTGGAATTAAACCTGATATCAAAATTGGATATGTTAATCTCAGCAATTTACTTTATGTAGATTGAACTAAACTGAATAGCTGCTGTAATAAATTTTATATGAAAATCAGTAATAAAAAGACAGACTATGAAAACATCAACTGCATCCTGAATGGAGAACCTATAGTTAGTTATTCACATGTGACATCATTTTGATGCCATATAGTCACTCCTGTACCCCAGTGGGTTTTAGGAGTGAAGCCTTCTGCTAGAACTGGTAGAGCCACAGATGTCCTTTCCAAAAGAGTTAGTATGACAATCACAAATATCCAAGCACCTGGTGGGACTCAAACCTGCAGCCTCTTGGTTGGAAGGTGGATATGCTAACCACTCGGCCAACCAGGCTAGCTGGAGAACCTATAGAATAAGTAAAATATTTCAGCTATTTAAGCAATTTTTTTTAGGCAGAACTCTAAAGAAATATAATCTCTGCACTACTTTCAAACCTATCTGAAGTTGGCTGCCCTTATCTGCTCTCCTAAGGATCTACTCCCTCCCATCTCTGTTCCAGATGTTTATAAGGTGCCTTGTTCTTGCAAATCATCTTATTATGGTCAAACTGGGAGAGCTGCCAACATCTGTCTAGAAGAACACAAAAAATACATTGGCTGCAATAACTATGGTCAGTAAGGTCTAGCTTTGGATACCCTGCACAGAATCAAATGAGAAAAAAATAAATCAATAAAAATATTACTTGTATTATGCAATTTGGACCGAGTACATTGTAGGCAGAGTATTATTTTGATGGGAATTTGCTGCAAGCAGCCAATGAAACTAGAGACTTGAAGGTAATGTTGGATAAAGAATTGAAGTTGAGAGCTGTTGATAAGGTAGTTTTTGCCATCACATCAGATAATGTGCTGCTGAACAGAATACTGAACTTGTAGAAAGAAGAGGTCATTTTCCCACTTCAGAGATTTTGATAAGATATTTACTGTGTATATATGGTGGTTACCTGAGTTCTATGGGGGAAGGGAGAAGACTGTCAAAAAGATAGCATAGGGTAACCATAATAATATCTGGTCTATGAAACTGTGCATACTAGGAGAACATGCTAGAGGAATATGGTTTTTCAAGTTTGAGAAATAGGCATAGGAGAGGAGATGTGACAGAAGCATATAAATAGTTGGTAAAGGAATCTCATCATACAAGATCCCCCTTACCTTATGTGATAATTTGCAGGTTATGGCAGGAGGGAGGGAGGGAGGGAGAGAACTTCAAACCTTTGAAGCTCTAAGTAAGGGCGAGGTTGAAGTATGTGTGGTCCAAGTTCTTCTCGTGGTGTGTGTGTGTGTGTGTGTGTGTGTGAGAAAAAGATTTGAAAAATGACTATTGCATGCTATTTTGAAATTGTGTAATTACAGCTACAAACCCATTTTCAACTTCAATAAATATTCAATTTGTAAAAATGAATGTTTGCAATGATGCAGTAATATTTTTATCCTGTTTCTATCAAAAAAAAAGCATCATAATATCATGTTATCTGTGAGTTTCTCCTTGTTTCCCAATAACTTTTGAATCCATAACCAATTCATGAAACTGAATGAAAATCGTGACATCAGAGATCACCAATGCTATACTGCCTTCTGGGTTCATAACAGTTCATATCACTTGAGGCTATCTCAATACTGCATTCCACAAACCTCAAAAACAGGGACAGAGAGGACATTCTGCACAGGCTGGCTGATCTTTTTATGAATTTCCAGCTGGAATAAAAATCCAATATTTGGTATATGATACAGTGAGAGTACTCAAAAAAATATTAAAATCCCAAGAAGTGATGGAACAGGTGCTGTAGATCATTATACAAAAAAGCAGGTTTCATCAGATAGTTTTATAAGTCCCATCCCATTTTAGGCTCAACAGCCTGTCGTGGTCAAGTAATTTGGCTTTATTACCATTATTATAAGAAATGTGCTTATTCCTTATGATAGGGTAGTTTATCCTATCTATCTTGTTTGCTATGTCTGTATATTGCATGTATTCTTCTGGTGATTTGCCTCTTTTACAGGATGAAAAATTAAGTTTCTGGGAAAAAAAACAAAAAAACTGCTACCTCTGTATAAGACTGGCTAACTCATGTTCAGCTGGTAAGACCTGATAGAGGATTGAACACAGGTCTTTCCCACCAAAGGGCATTGTTGATACTGACTGAGCAATCGAGGCTCTTAATATATAAGTAAGAAAGCTAAACCCCCTTATCTTTTTGTTTATTGAAGAAGACCTTCATCTATTAAAACTGAAATTCAAATATTATAATTTTTAGTATACAATAAATTATCAGATAAAAAAAAATGGTGTGAAAATAAAGGTAGGACTATATAAAATATGTAACATTACTATCATCACAAATAATCAGAACACCAACAGTACTACTACCTAAGCTTGTATATTTTCTGAGCTGCATCCTCAGAGATGAGCAAATAGTTTGGATCAACACGTTTGTCTGCTGGCTCTGATGATAGACCAAAGACCCAACCTGAGAAAATATGCATTTTAACTATAACAGTAAGTAAATACAAAGAACCCTATTTGATCAGTAACAAATGCAGATTTACACTTTCACAGACAAGACTAACCAAAATAGTTATTAGGATTATAAGGCTTATTAACAGAATAGAAATGAGCAAACAGATACTTAATGTGCAAGCAGAAGGCATCATTACAAACCCATTTATTTTAATTGTTTAACTTTTATGTTACTAATAAGGTCCAATCCATAAATGAAACTGCTGAGGCAAAAATTATCTTTTGTAAAAGACTTCACTATTTTCAATGTTTCAACTGTTTCATTAATATTAATGAATGTTAACTTCATAAACATTCAATAACTGTTAAAAATAATTGTGATATATCAACTTTTATAAATTTAGCTTTTGATTTTTCAGGAATTGACAACATATACTAGAATGTTAATTATAAAATATACTTTAATTAATACTTTCCTATATTTCGGTAATGTTACATTGTCATCTTCAGGGATCACAAAAAATAATGATATGTGCATGCATGCAGATCTGAAAAATTAACAAAAATCCTAAGGAAATATGACCTTACAATCAGTTATGGACTACACAAGAAAGTGGCATCTCTTATCCGCTCCACCAAAGACCAGCCACATTCCCTAGACCTACCAGGAGTATACCAGGTCCCTTGCAGTTGTAAATTGTCCTACTACAGTCAAACAGGCAGGACATCCAATATCAGAACAAAATAACACAAGGACTACATCCGGTTCCACCAATATAGCCACTCAGAACTTGCTAACCATGCTTTGGGCACCCACCACAGGATATGCTGGAAGAAGGTCACTCTATTACACTGCAGTAAATATAAGTATGAAAGATATTCATTAAATTTGCCTCAGCTTTAAAAAACATTCCAAACCACAACTAATTTGGGTGCATGAGACTTCTCCAAATCTAGGAAGCATACATTTTAAAAACGTCAGCCCAATTGCCAAGACAATCCAATTCAGTCCACTAGGGGGAAACTGTTTAGGACTCCAAGGCCTGATTTCTGTCAACCTCATTTGCTCAGTGCTAGTGCCTGCACATGTACATATCATTGTTTTTGTGATCCCTGAAGATGGCAATGTAGCATTGTCGAAATATAGGAAAGTATTAATTAAAGGCTTTTATAATTAATATTCTAATATATGTTGTCAATTCCTGAAAAATGAAAAGCTATGTATGAGCTTATCTACAAGAATTTTATAAACTTAATGTGGCTGCTATATATACCATACACCTACAGTAAGCAAATGTTTAAAGTAAATAATCTGTAAACACTGTGATTATCTTTTTGCAGGAATACTTAGAATGTTGGGGAGGAGGGGGGAGGATTCAGATATTTGATTTTGAGATTATACTGAAATATTTGGTCATAATATTATTTATTTGTTGAAAGATTTTCCACTTGGTTATACTATAAATTCAAGATGCCAAGAAATCATATTCTTGATTAATCCTTTATTCAAGTGTAAGCAAATAAAGTTTGTGTGTGAAGTAACTTCACAACTGGGCATCTCACATACAGAGGCTAATGACTTAACATCACTTGCCTTAGTATCCCATAATGCACAACACAAATCCTCTAGTGACTTCAAAAATTACTTTTCTCTTGATATAAAATTTAAATAATCCCTTCATATAAAATTTGCACAACCTAGCATTAACATTTTTACTGTTAACAGAACGCTATATTTCTGATTAGTATTTTTGTACTATTGGAAAACCATTCAGTACCACTAGCAATGCAGTATACAGCATGAAGCAAGAAAGCAATATCTTTAGAGAGAAGCTAAGCGAAAACAGCAAATCATCGTAGATGTAAAACAATAACAAATAACAGCATAATGATGCAATGCAAACCTCAGTATTCAAATAGGAATGATTTAAAAATAACAATAAATTCTAATTCTAGTTATTAATAACAGTAAATTATAATTAACGTGAATCTGAAATAATACAAAATATCTTATATCTTAAATGGGTGCAATTTTCACACCAACCAAACATAATTTTATATTCCAATTAAAAAAGCATATTTTAAAATATGCTTTTTTAATCGGAATATAATAAAATGAACTTCTCTTAACGATTTAAATTTTGATTATTTTATTAGAACAATATATCTATCCCAAAATAAGTAAATAAATCACATTCTTACTTGAACATTACCTTCAAACTTTATGTTTTATAAGTACAATAGCATTAAATTCATTAACTATTTAATTTTCATTAACTGGTAAATAGTTACTTAATATGAAAAAACTGACAAACTTAATATGAAATTTAATATAAATTAATTTAAAATGAAATGAACTTCATCCTTGTTCAGGCAAAGTTTCACCATTCAAAGATCTTTATTTATGACTGAAGAGGTGAAGCATACAATCTGGAAGAAAAAGGCATTGTGAAGATGGCACAATGAATGGAGATAATCAGTTACATACAAAGAACAAGCAAGCAAGGTGACTCACTTAGTAAGGGTAGCAAAAGTACAGTATGAGAAGCAGTTAAACAAATGATGCTAAAAGAAATCCTAGGGAATTTTTCATATGTGGCCAGAAGAATGAATGAAGAATGATTATGGTAGGATGATGTTGATCAGTGATAATAGGAGAATGATAAACACTGAGAAGGATATAGTAGAGGTGTTTAATGATGAGCAGTTCATTAAAGTATTCCATCCTTGAATTGTAACATAATGCAGAACTTGAGAGCAGTGGGAATGGGGGAGAAACCACTGATGGTGAGTAGTGAAGGCTAATCTATTCAGTTGTCTGAATATCTTCAACTTGCTGTATTGGCAGGGCCTTGAGTGCAATGGAATCTCCATGAATAATAGTAATTCTTGTAGATAGGCTTATACGTTGGTTACTCATAACTATTATTTTTTCAGGAAATAACAATGTATACTAAAATATTAATTATAAAAGACTTGACTTTCCTATATTTCAGCAATGTTACATTGCCATCATCAGGGATCACAAAAACAATGATGTGTGCACACAGGCATAACAACTAGGATGTTGGTAAATAAAGATAACACGTTCAAGCTAGCGAGAATGTCTGTCTTTAAGATCGAGATGTTTTTCAATTTTTCATTAAAGTGTTTTGAATTCTTAATGTAAGTGTCAGATTTTCTGATATGTCCTTTTAGGAGGCTGGAGAGGTGTTTGAACAATAAATATGTGGGAGCATTTCTTCCGTCAACGATTGGGCATAGCAGAACTCCACTTTTGTGGACTTTCAGGCACCATACAATCGTGGCGTCAATGGGTGTAGTGACTTCAGATTCCATTGTAAGTCTGTGGACCAACTAGTCATGTTCCATAATAAGTTATTAGTGTCCTTGTGGTTTTTCCATGTTGGGTCTGACTCTAATATGTGATATGGTGATGAATCCGATAGTAATTCTGCAATCTTGGCTATGTAGTCCTTAGCGTTTAAAATGACTGTGGCATTACTTTTGTCTGCTTTTAAGATTGTTATTTGTTTATCCTTTTTCAAGTTTCAGAGAGATCTATTTTCTTGGGGTGTTATGTTTAGATTAGATGGCCTTGAAGTTGAAAGGATAATAGCACTTTTTAATCTAGATCGTTTGCCGTTGTTTCAGGAAAGGATGAGAGTGCTTTCTCTATGTTACTGATGATGTCGACTTCAGAAATATGATCTGAGGCGGTGGCGAAATTGAATCCTTTCTTAAGTATTTCAGTTTCTGGTTGTGTCAATATATGGTCCGAAAGGTTAAAAATATTACTTTTTCATCAGGGAGGCTCGGTCCTCCCTTTCCATCAGGGAGACAGATCTGCCCAAGGCAGATCTGTTCATGAAAAAGCTAGAAACAGACATCCTCTCAAAATTAGACCCAAAACCTTTAGTGTGATGGAGGTATGTAGACGATGTCTTCATAATTTGGAGGAACACAAAAACAGCTCTTTTGGACTTTTTAACTAAAATTAATTCTTTCCATTAAAAAAATACAATTCACTTTGTAACTGGAAAAAGATAATCAAGAAACCAGCAGATGGACATATCAACTAACAGTCTACCACAAACCAACATACTGGATGCTACCTTCATTTCAAATCAACTTCCCATATTTCCCAGAAGCTCAGCATAATACATATGCTCAAAAATAGAGCCACGAACATCATCTCAGAAGAAAAAGAACTCTATGATGAACTTACTCATATATCAGAGACATTAATAAAAAATGGCTATCCAAGGAATTTAATCAACAAGATTCTTCATAGCAACCCCCCTCCCCACAACAACAACAACAACAATCTATCATCACTAAATACAGATCATCCATAGTTATTCCTTATGCAGGTACAGTGTCGAAAAAGATCGCAAAACTTTTTAAGCCTTTCAACATCAGAGTTGCGTTCAAACCGGTCAAGACTATCCATCACGTTTTAAGATAGCCAAAAGATATCAATGCTTTTTTCAAACACACTGGAGAGTACAACATCCCATGTGCTTGTGGTCTAAATTATATAGGACAGACGTTGAGAAGCCTCAAAATTCGAAAAAAAACAGAACATATAGGAGATGTTAATAACAACAGAATGGACAATTCGGGTCTAGCCCATCATTTCACAATTACAAATCACACCACTGATTGGGATAGCAGCTCCATGCCTTATCTAGAAGAAGACTTCCGTTGTAGAAACTTCAAGGAAGCCGTAGTAGTCCTCCGTTCTGGAGAAAATGTTAACAGAAACCAGGGAATGATAATAGCTGACATATGGAATATCTTAATAAGGATAGCTCAAGTCTACCAGAATTTAATTTCGCTCAAAACTACAGAGTGTGCTCTCACCACAGTGACTAACATAACATGCTCCATGCGTGTAATGTTACATGTTCTGTTTTAATTTATATGATAGTGTAACTCCATTTTCTCTTTAATAGCCACTTTGGGTTCTCTCTTACCATTATAAGCCCTGAAGAAGCCAAACAGTCCTGTTTCCAAAACTTGTTAGCATCAGATGTTTATAAATCAGTGGTCAATTAAACATCAATATATATTTCTTCTTGTTGAGAGGCTTATAAGCTGGTTAAACATGATAACTAATATTTAAGGAATTGACAGTGTATACTAGAAATATAAATTAAATGAACTTTAATATATACTTTCCGATATTTCGGCAAACGTCACGTTGCCATCTTCTTGGGAACTTAATACAAAGACTCGTGCACACAAGTACTACATAACAGCAAATGAGAACTGAAGATAGGAAGCTAACATTTTCCTAAAGTCCTGGTGGTGCCCCCTGGCGGGCTATATTGGTGGTTCTTGGCCTTTGGGCTGAAGTTCTTCTGATAATTGTTTCCCAAATTTGGGGCAGTCTCATGCATCCAAATTTTTTGAGGTTTGGCATGTTCCTAAGGGCTGAGGCTGATTCCATGAATAGTCTTTCATACTTGAACTTGCTGCGGTGTATGACTGTGGCTTTCTTCCATCCTATTCTGTGGCGAGTATCCAGAGCATGGTCTGCAAGCCCAGAGTGGCTGTACTGGTGAAATCGGATGTAATCCTTGTGTTCTGAGATTCTGATATTTGCTGTCCTGCCTGTTTGGCCAAAGTAAGACAATTTACAGCTGCAAAGGACCTGGTACACACCACGTAGGTCTAGGGGAAGTGGTTGGTCTTTAGTGGAGCGGATAAGGGATGCCAATTTTCTATGTGGTCTATAACAAGTGGTTAAGTCGTTTTTTCTCAAGATTTTGTTGATTTTTTCCGAGGTGCCTCGGATGTAGGGAATGGTGATGGATTTAGAGTAATCTTTTTTGTGAAGGGGAGGGGTGGTGGGTTGTGGATAACTGGGTTAAGTATTCTCTGGATTTTTTTTTTGGGAGGGGGTAGCCATTGGCTGACAAAGTGTCATGGATGTGATTTAGTTCAGTGGTTAGGGCTTGATCATTTGAACAGATTATTTTTACCCTGTTGAATAGTGTCTTAATAACTCCATATTGTTGTGAGGGGGGGTGATGGGATTGTTGGTGAATGTATCTGCCTGTATGGGTGGGTTTTCAATAAACTGAGAAAACCAAGGTTCCATCAGGTTGGCGGGTGACTAGTGTGTCTAGGAAGGGGAGGTTATTGTTTTCCTCTTTTTCCAGGGTGAACTTGATTCTAGGGTGTTGGTTGTTTAAGTGTGTTAGGAAGGAGAGGAGTGAATCCGGGCCATGTGGCCAAATAGCAAACACATCATCAACGTAGCGAAGCCATATGGTAGGTTTTTGTGGGGCTGAGTTTAAGGCTTTCTCTTCAAAAGTCTCCATAAAGAAGTTGGCCAAGGGTGGGGAAAGTGGTGAACCCATGGCTGTCCCCTCTAACTGTTTGTAGAATTTTTTCTGCCAAATAGTCCCATAGTGGATGGCATTGATTCCCCCACTTACAAACTAGCCAAGCATTTAGCCAAAGCACTCTCACACTATACTGGCAACACACCATCACACATAAAAAACTCAGCCCAGTTCAAAGCCAGTATAGAAAACCTTACACTGCAACACAATGACATAATGGTCAGTTTTGATGTCTCCTCCCTATTCACAAATGTACCCCCTCAAAGAAACCCTAGAGCTAATTCAAGCTAAATTTCCTCCCGATATCTCAGTCCTATTTCAGTTTACAATAAACTCAGGCTATTTCGTTTGGCAGGAAAAATTCTACAAACAGATAGAGGGGACAGCCATGGATTCACCACTTTCCCCACCCTTGGCCAACTTCTTTATGGAGACTTTTGAAGAGAAAGCCTTAAACTCAGCCCCACAAAAACCTACCATATGGCTTCGCTATGTTGATGATGTGTTCGCTATTTGGCCACATGGCCCGGATTCACTCCTCTCCTTCCTAACACACTTAAACAACGAACACCCTAGAATCAAGTTTACCCTGGAAAAAGAGGAAAACAATAACCTCCCCTTCCTAGACACACTAGTCACCTGCAAACCTGATGGAACCTTGGTTTTCTCAGTTTATAGAAAACCCACCCATACAGGCAGATACATTCACCAACAATCCCATCACCCCCCTTCACAACAATATGGAGTTATTAAGACACTATTCAACAGGGCAAAAATAATCTGTTCAAATGATCAAGCCCTAACCACTGAACTAAATCACATCCATGACACTTTCTCAGCCAATGGCTACCCCTCCCCTTCACAAAAAAGATTACTCTAAATCCATCACCATTCCCTACATCCAAGGCACCTCGGAAAAAATCAACAAAATCTTGAGAAAAAACGACTTAACCACTTGTTATAGACCACATAGAAAATTGGCATCCCTTATCCGCTCCACTAAAGACCAACCACTTCCCCTAGACCTACGTGGTGTGTACCAGGTCCCTTGCAGCTGTAAATTGTCTTACTTTGGCCAAACAGGCAGGACAGCAAATATCAGAATCTCAGAACACAAGGATTACATCCGATTTCACCAGTACAGCCACTCTGGGCTTGCAGACCACGCTCTGGATACTTGCCACAGAATAAGATGGAAGAAAGCCACAGTCATACACCACAGCACGTTCAAGTATGAAAGACTATTCATGGAATCAGCCTCAGCCCTTAGGAACATGCCAAACCTCAAAAAATTTGGATGCATGAGACTGCCCCAAATTTGGGAAACAATTATCAGAAGAACTTCAGCCCAAAGGCCAAGAACCACCAATATAGCCCGCCAGGGGGCACCACCAGGACTTTAGGAAAACGTTAGCTTCCTATCTTCAGTTCTCATTTGCTGTTATGTAGTTCTTGTGTGCACGTGTCTTTATATTAAGTTCCCAAGAAGATGGCAACGTGACGTTTGCCGAAATATCGGAAAGTATATATTAAAGTTCATTTAATTTATATTTCTAGTATACGCTGTCAATTCCTTAAATATTAGTTATCAAATTATAATATATATTTCATTTTAATTATATGTTTGAATGACCAAATACAATCTCAACAAGGATTTTTTTTCTTCTTGTTGTTGTTGTAAACAAATTGCATACATTAATTTCCAATTATATTTCTTTATTTCAAGATAAATCTGACTAAATAACAATTCACACCATTCTGTTCTACAGTTGTATTCCATTTTGCAGCATGTATAAATATATGATTGTTTTTAATGCTAAAGCATTTTTTCCTACTTTGGCAACTAGCTAATTCTCTTCCATAAACATAACTAGTTATTTTGAAATGTAGCAATCATCTTCCTCTGTCAGCCAAGTCTCATTAATGCCTATATTTTTTGTTAATATAGGTAATGCAGTGAATAATGTGATTAATATGGAGAAAAGAGATAGAATGAACCAGTTTTTAGGGTATTAAAAATCACAATATGAATACAGCTATGGGAATTGGATGAAAGATCAGCCTATGTACTAAGGAAAATTGTAAGAGAAATCACAGTGCTCTTAACCAAGCTTTTAAGTCTCAGCAGGATTTGGGAGTGTTGGATAACTTGAAATTGAAATGCAGAGGACATTGTGAAGTAGGTAGCTCAAAAACCCTTTGGATGTTAAAAACACACTGACAAGCAAGGATAAAAAGCTATTATTTCTATAATAGCTTTGACATAACTATTTGGTTAGCATAGTACACCTATTATTATCTCTCTAATAGCTTTGAAATGACTACACCTGACTACTATGCAAAGATTTGGTTACTTCAGTTTCTTAGGAAGGTGGAAGTGGTGAAACGGATTTGGAGCTGAGTGACCAAAATTATGACAAGCCTGTTGAATGCTTCCTGTGATGACAGATTTCTGATTCACAAAGTTTAGCTGATAGGCAAAAGAGAGGGGGGGGGTATGATAAATCACTCTTTCAGAGGGCTCTTCATAACCCTCTATCATAGAGTCCAGTCCTGTATTGAAAGATTTCAATACTGAACTGAACAAGAAAGAAAATGGAGTCATCCATGGAAGTTATATAAGGTTAGAACAAAGGACTAGATTTTTTGTGTGGAGAGTAGTTAATATGTGGAATGGGATGTCAGAGACAGTCATGAGCGCTCTGCTGGTGAATGAGTTTAAGGAGAGGTATGTGTGATAAGTGAAGCATTCCACCCATGATGAGTCTACAGACTCCATGGAGATGACCATGTAATAATATTAATAATAATGTTCATAAGATTCAAATTTGCTTAATGCTAATAAACTGCAACATAACTGGGAATTAATATTAATGATTAGTATGTTATATTTAGTCTTGTCACTAACTATATAAATATTAATCTGATGAGAGCTCTGTGAAAGATTACGAGACTAAACATATGGCATCAATGGCAGAATCATATTAAAAACAAAAGATGTTAGGAAGGAACGTGACATTGTTAGCATTCAGGAATGAGTAAGTATGATGATATACTGATGAAAGTTTCCAAAATTCACAAGAATAGAGTAATTTTATTACTGAATATTTCACCCAGAAACTAACTGGTCATCAGCGAATTAGCATAAGCACAAGTTGAAACTACAACAAAGAATGTTAATCCTATTTATAGAGCTGAGCCACATGCCAGATGACACCTAATGGGTGGTTACAATAAAATAAAATTAAAATTAAGGTCTAAATTTTAAATTAAATTATTTGAATTAATATTAAATTTAATTACATAATGAAATAATGCAGCATTATATTAAATTTAAAAAATAATAATAATTAAAATGGGGAGGAAGATCTCAGTGATACCATACTGAGATAGAAGTGCAGGGAGTCAACTATAAGTGGATGTTCCACTACACTCACTGAATGTACACGTAGGGCGTTACAAAAGATATTACATAAAAACTGCCCTTTTTTCAGTCAACATGTTGAATATGGAGTTCCAGGCATCGACTAGAACATAAATCTGCACAAAAACATTCAGAACCAAGGCTTACAACATGAGCTTGCATGGCAGGATCACAATATGCATGTCCCAAACCAACATGCGGTACCATCTTGAGTGGTGCAAAGAGCATGTACAGTGGGATGTGGAAGCTTGGAAAGCTGTGTTATGGAACGACAAATCACTCTACAGATGGACGAGTGTGGGTGTGGTGGATGCCTGGTGAACATCTCTTACCAGGGTATGTAACCCCAACTATGAAATTCAGAGGTGGAAGTGTGATAGTGTAGTCCTGTTTTTCCTGGTTTTGACTCTGACCGCTGTGATGCCACAAACACTGAACTCCAAGAGGCATCTGAACATTCTGGACAATGCAATGCTTTCTACTTTGTGACATTTCTATAGAATTGACCATTGTCTCTTTCAGGAAGACAATGAACCATGTCATAAGGCTGCTGTAACTACAGTTTGTGAACATGAATGTTACCACACTTGACTGGCCTCTTCTGAGCCCTGATCTCAACCCTATTAAACATCCTTGGGATAAAGTGGAGTGTCGGGTGAGATCAACGAATATCTGCCCCAGATCAGTCATGGACCTTGTTGAAAGTATTTTAGTAATAAGATGTGACACCTTTTGTCTACTAGAATATAGAAATATGACTTCTGCATTATACTTCAACCTTGGTGTCACTTCTGGGTCTGGCTCCCACTGATGAGACCTCAATAAAGGTCAAAACCAGTCTGGGTAGTGTGGCCCTTCCCATAATGCATAGCATCATACATCTGTAAGGATATATGCATTGCATTATTATTATTAATAGTAGTAGTAGTGGCAACTCCAAGGAGTCCTTAGACTCATAGAGGGAGGTCCTAACATCATGTCAAGAACAACTATTCAACATTCACACAGTATCATGCTTCGCCTTGAACTCATTTACAGTCATGGCACCCACAACAGACTCTAGCAGCTTATTCCACTCATTCTCCACTCTCCAAGTAAAAAACATAGCTCTAACACCCTTGCTAACCACACTCTTGCCCAGCTTCCATGGATGATCCCTAGTCCTCCCACCACCAGTTCTATTCTCAAAAATATCTTCTGAATTAATCTTATAGAAACCGTTGAGTAATTTGAATGCCTCAATCATATCACCCCATTTCTGCCTATCAACCAATTTCTGCAACCCACAAATCTTCAACCTGTTCTCATAAGGTTCATTCCATAGACCTGCTATCATCTTGGTCACTCATCTCTAGATCCTCTCCACTTCCTCCCCATCAAGAAGAAACCCTGATGCCCAAATTTGGGCACTGTAGTCTAGGTGGGTCTTATCAAGGCTCAATACAGAGGAACAATAACCTGTTTGTCTCTGCTCGTCAAAGTATTTTTCAGCAATCAAGTGATTTGATGAGCTGATTTAGCCCCCTTTTGCAATGTGCCCCCTAAACTTCAACTCCCTATACACCAACACTTCCAAATCCCTGGCCTAATGGGATAATTATGGGATACTAAGGCAATTGATGTGAAGTCATCAGACTCTATATACAAGTAGCCCAGTTATGAAGTGACTTCACGCAAACTGTGTTTGGTTACACTTGGATAAAGGATGAAACCAAGAATATAATTTCATCTTTAATTTATAGTCCTGGATCTCATTACATGCCTACAGGAAGAATGATCCAAAGTATGCCCCATAGGACTGCTGCAGTTATTGCAGCAAAAGGAGATCCTACAGCTTATTAATTTGAGCACTATGGCTGTTTGTTCCTCACGACAAAAACAAAAGTTAACAGACACGCTATGGGTGTCTGTTGACTTTTGTTTTTTAATACATTTAAAACAGTTTTATTATTTAAATTAAAGGATATTATATCCCATATTGTTTCTTAGCTGAATAAGAAACTCAAAGAGTTTCATGCCGAATATAGAAACTATATAAGTTCGGTGATTCCAAGCGTAAGTAAATACCTGGATAGTGCAGCAACTGACCCTTGAAGGTAGTGCAAGCTGAGGCAACTCGTAAAAGGTGGAGCAAGCTCTGATCACTATTCTTGATATTTACCCATAATGTGAACTTAATTCCTAGGAGCTGATTATTGTTTAGCTCCTAGGAGCTGATTACTGTTCAACATTATGAGAGAAGGTCACTACCCAGACCAGTTTCGACCTTTTTTGAGATCTCGTCAGTGAGTAGGCAGACCATGTTAATACCAAGTTTGTAGCGAACAGAACTTACATCCCTTTAATGAGAATTGCCAAGAGGTGTCCTAATAAAGTATTAATTATAATGAAGAGCCAAAGGCTTCATTTCCAAAGGGATGCAAGTTCTGTTCACTACAAACTTGGTATTAACATGGTCTACCTACTCACTGATGAGACCTCAAAAAAGGTTGAAACTGGTCTGGGTAGTGACCTTCTGTCATAATGTTGAACAATAATCAGCTTCCAGGAGTTAAGTTCACATTATGGATAAATATCAAGAATAGTGATCAGAGCTTGCTCCACCTTTTACATGAGTTGCCTCAGCTTGCATTACCTTCAAGGGTCAGTTGCTGCACTATCCAGGTATTTGTTTACGCTTGGAATCGCACAACTTTATATAGTTTCTATATTCAGCATGAAACTCTTTGAGTTTCTTATTCGGCTAAGAAACAATATGGGATATAATATCCTTTAACTTAAATATGTTCATGTCGCCAAATTGAAGCCTTTGGCTCTTCATTATAATTAAGTTTTATTATTATTATTATATGGGTAACTCCATGGAATCTAAAAATTCACTGTGGGGAAGGCTCACATTAAACACTACCAATCTCTTTTTACCTCTCTTTAAACTTATTCACTGTCAGAGCACTCATGAATGACTTTGGCAATCAACTCAACAGAACACTTTTGGAACACATGAACACTAAACATGTGTTGCAAAAATTTATTTAGCATCTTACATTATATAAAACTCTTTTAGTAATGCATATGTTTCTATCATATTCTTTCACTTATTAAGTGGAAATGAGTGAGCTTAATAAGCTCTGTAACTCACAAAAATTCAATCTATTCTCACAGGGAGCACACTTCACAGACTAGTCATCATTTTGGTCACTTGTCTCTGAACTCCACCACTTCCACATCCTCAAGAAACCCAGGCAATCAAACTGTATAACAATCCATGTGTGACCATATCAAAGCTTTATAAAGAGGAATAATAACTTTCTTATTCCTACTTGTCAGTGTATTTCTTAATATCCAAGTAATCCTTTGAACTATTTTGTATACTTCTGTAATATGTTCTCTGAACTTTAATTCCTTGTCCACCACCATCATCATCATCATCCCTAAGTGCAATCCCATAAACATAATACACAGCTTGTAATGCCTTCAGTCCAAAATGCTGACCTTACATTTTTGCCCCATTACTGGCAATCATTATACTTTGTCCACAATATTGTAGGTGTATTCAAATCATGTAACAGGAGCACTACGTCTTATTAACTTTGTTAACATCCCAATCACAGTTTCAAATTATTGATGCCTGCCCATCAGCCATTTTCTTATACATATCATCAGCTTCATGTCCATTTCCATTTGCTGTGACATACATAACAGTGTTTCATGTGGTATTCTATTAAATGCCTCTACAAAGTCTAGTAAGATCATAGTGTAGTGTCATGTATCAAACTCATTTGTCACTTTATTGTAGATAATTTCATTATCTACAATAAATTACTAAAGTCCTCCTCTTCAAGAACTCATGCTGTCCATACATAGTATCATATTCCTATCCATCTGTTTCACTTTTAACTATCTTTTTCAATACCTTAACCACCACTCCTGATATACTAACTGGTGAATAATTTGCTACCTCTCTCTCTCTCTCTCTCTCTCAGAGCCTTATTTATGTAATGAGACTCTTTCCCTCTTTCCACTCCCTTCAGATTCTGCCAGTGCTGTAACTTAAATCAGACAACCTGGCAAAGGGAAATGTGATTTCTTTCTCTTTTCCATAACGGAGTTGATATCTCACCCAATGAAAATTAAATGAATATCCAAGCTCATGTAAAGATTTCTAAATATTCTAAACATTGCAATCATTTACCTCTATTCTTATATTGATCTGTCACATCAATCACTGAATTATCTCTATCTCATGATACACACTAGTAATTCAATTATTTTTTTCTTCAGCTTTTTCCTTACTATCCACATTCATTATTTTTCATAATCATTCTTCCATTTACTCATCATGTAGCAAAAGAACTCTGTGGGATATCACTCTTCAGCTTGCTTAAATAATTTCCTGCTTTTTTTGCCCTGCTTAAATAATTTCCTCTAATAATCAGAGTTTGCCTTCCTTAATATACTAGTCACCTTCTTGCTTATGTTTTTTGTATTGCTCACCTTTCTCCTTATATGACCTCCACAACATTTTCTTTCTTTTTTCCCCCATTCCTGAATTGTTAATAACCATCCTACACATCCAGATTTATGGTCCTAATCCTAAGCATGCAGTCTGATAGTACTTCTATCAAACATCCTTTGACCATTTCCCATACTCTACTAACATCCTTCAGTTGCAGTTTCTCATTTCAGGTCACTGCTCTGGGCCTGTTATAATCTTGAGCCTGTTATAATCCCCAGCTTTTGTAGTTCCATATATAACTCATCCTTTCTTAATTGAAAATTCCACATGCCTTAGCCATCACTCAAGTCAAAACTGCATTATCATTCTTGACAATCAGAAGCAAGGTGCCTATCCCCAGATTCAACCTTTTCAAACCTCCTCAGGTCCCTTCTTATGACATTTTAGAAAGTTGTCTCTCAGGAGTTGCATGAAATTCCATTTCCTTCCTTCCAGGTGCACTTTCCTCCTTCCATTTGATGACCCCATTATGATAACTTGTTCTGTGCTCATGAGCTAATTTGCTAATGCATGTCATCTGCATATTCTTTTGTACCTCCCATCTTAGAGCAATAATCAACTATATATTTTATCTGGTTGGCTCTTCTCTCAACCCAGATAGCTTCACATGCATTCTTTCCCTCAACTCTACCTTCCACATGAATAATTTTTAATTAAACACAATTTCAATTATTAATTCATAGACCTGTTACTAGACATTTTACAGAAACATGTGATAGACATAATAATAATTATTAATAATAGAAGACAAATAATAATACTTTAAAAAAGTGGTTTAAATCATTTTTTCAAAATATTGTTATTAATCCACAGACAAAAATTCAAAATATTCTTATTAATCCACAGACAAAAATCAACATGTAGTTAGTATAAATCAAGATCTTGACTTTTAGCAGGAGACAACATCTTATATACACCTAAAAATAAAATATTGAGTTGTGAAAAACTGAACATAAGTAATAAAACTACTAACAGGATCACTGATGTATAAAATAGTTGAAAGAAAAATTATTCATAAAAAAAATTTCACCAGTATATGTAGTAGCTAAAAGTTCATCATAGCCAGCATTTCCAACAACTCCACCTTGAACTGATGTTATGCTCTCTCCACAATTCTATAAAAAAAATATGTATGCATAATGAAAATACAGAGAGAAATCATATTTTCATAACTCAACATAGGCATATGATATAAAACTGACATAAAATAATATCACGCTCATTTTAGGAATCTAAAAGTTGATATTAATTCAAATTTTTCTTAGCTCTTCTATTAAATGATATCAGGAAATAAATGATAGCTTCCCATGCTACATATTGCACTTGATAAAATTCCATGCTTGTTTTCATCCTTATTTGAATGCCAAGCACAAGCAAACAAAAGTTTGCACATGAAATATCTTTGCAGCTAGACTTGTGCACAGACTGCAGATAATTTCATATAAGTTGATCGTTGTGTATCATACAATGCACAGCACCCCCCCCCACATCTCTTCTTGAGCATTTATAATGCACAGTATTATATGTGTCCAAGAAACTAACTATTCAGATCCTCCTTTTGCAGCATCATATCAAAGCTGTCTGTCATTATTCTTCCTAATTAAGAATCATCTGCAAACAAATGAATATCTCTGGTCAAATCCCGAATATATATAGTCAGCAGTCCTAGAACAGTCCAATAGCACACTACCAGTATCTTTAAAATATTGCTCCCTATACATAACTTGATGGCTTCTATTAGCCATCAAAACCCTGTATATCCAAGTTACCACAAATGACTACCCATTTCCATTTTCCCAACATGTCTTTGATCGGCCTCTTGGTCATTGACATTAAGCCTCATGGCCGATTTTGCCACAGTTTTCATTACTATGTAGTACATCGCCATACCATCTTAGGTGTGCCTGTATTCCAGATGACCTCAAGTGTCCATCTCAGCATTCTCATTTCCATGGTATGGAGGATTTGCTCGTGTTTCTTTATTGTTGGTCAGCATTCTGCTCTGTATATGGCTGCTAGTCTAACGACTGTTCTGTAGATCTTTGATTTTAAGTGTAGTGGAATCTTCTTATCACAAAGAACTCCAGTGACTTATCGTCAATTCCTCCAGGCAAAATTGGCTCGGGTTTCAGCATCTATTGTCGTGTTGCCATTTGAACTAATGTTGGACCCTAGGTATTTGAACTTGGTGCAATTGTTTAGCTCCATGCCATCTATTATGAGTGTGCTGTTGGTTTGGTCACCTCTTTGCATATTCTGTCTTCTTGGTGTTAAGTCTCATTCCAAACTCATATAAGTGGGGTTTCCATTTCTGCACGAGATGTTGAAGTTTATTTTGTGATGTATAGTGCTAAGTATTACATCATCAGCATATAATAGTGTCCATTATATGGTGTCCAGGGATGTGGCCTCAGGATGTCCCTGGTAAAGTGTCCATACAGAGGATGAAGGAAGAGCGGGGGGGGGGGGTGAGAGGAGAGGAAGGGAAATTGCTGGTGAACCTTAGTTGGGAAGATGTCCGAGTTTCCATCTATGCAGCGTACTGTGCTGGTAACATTTTAATATAGCATTTTTATGCACTGGACATAGACTTTGGATACATAATGTGTTCTCAATGCCATCGAGATGAGATAGTGTGGTATATGGTCAAATGCCTTTTATAGATCTAAGTAAGCCATATGTATGGTTTTCTTCTTTTCTAGATGTTTTTCCATTAAGAGCTGAGTGGAATGGATTGCATCTGTTGTTCCTCAATTTTTTATGAATCCACACTGATTTGGTGAGATTTCAATGATGGCTCTAAGGTGCACATTGAGTATCCGTTCAAAAATCTTCATTGTATAACAAAGTAGCTGAATTGGTCTGTCTGTAGTTTGAGCAGTCACCAATGTCCCCCCCCCCCCCCCCTTCCTTGCCTTTCCAGATGGGAATTGTTATGCTGGTTAGCCAGACTGATGGTATTTCATTTTCATTTATGATCTTGTTAAACAGCACTGTCAGCCATTGTGCTCCTTGTGGGCTGACTAGCTTCCAGATTCCAGCTAGTATATCATCTAGGTTGGAGGTCTTGTTGTTTTTCATTTGATGGACTGCAGTATGTACTTCATCAGCGCTGATAAGGGGCATAGACCCAGGACTGCTTTGGCTGTTTGCAGTGATGGTGTGGGAACTTTTCATTATCAATCTTATCAAAATAGTTTTGCAGCGATGTAATATATCTTTCAGTGCCTACAGCATCTTTCCATTTTCACCTGTGATGTTCATACTGTGCCCGAGATCTTGAATAGAACGTTGACATGCATGGCAAGGCAATATATTTGCTTCTCGCTTTCCGATGTGTCCAACTGATGATATATCTGTTGGTGGTGCTTAGCTTTGGCTGAGGAGATACTTTTGTTATACAACCGTTGCTTTTGTTACAGATTTTAGGCTTCACTATCTTTCATAATCATTGAAGTTTCTTGTCTTTAGCCAGGTTATAGGCTTTCTTTTTCAATTTCACATTTGTTGCATTTCAGAGTTCCACCACCAGGTTTGCTTGTCAACAAAATATTGGCTGGATTTTGTGATACCTAGTGCAGCTGCAACGCTGGTCTTAACAGACTTTGCTAGTGTGTTTCCAGATGTTGTTTGGTTGAAGTCTGTAGTCAGTGCTTCTTCTAGTGAAGTCTTCAGCTCAGTTTCATGTTCTGTTCATTTCCACCATTTTATACAAACTGTCTTTATGGTTGTTGTTATTGTTTATTGTTGAGAATGGAAAAATCCATTTCCATCCTCCTAAATATCAACAATAGTTTGTCATGTGGCATTCTCTCAAATATATATTGCAAAATTGAGAAAAAAATTGATGTAAAAGTATCTCCTCTGTCCAATACAGCTCTCATTTTATTATAAAATGTACCTAGATAACTAAAACAATGCTGTCCTTTAACAAATCCATGCCACCTCCCAGAAAGATGCTTGATTCTCACTGATTGTTTTGTATTCTTTCTCTAAGTAGCCCTCCAACATCTTCACCCACCAAACCCAAAGTTAGCCAAGTGTTTACTACCACTAAATTGAACATTCTCCCTTATGCAGCAGATTATTTTCTCTTCCTTTTACTCATGATGTACCTATTACCAGACTTTTCTAAACAACCAAGTCGAGGACACTAATACTTCTTAACATTTCCTTAATATACATGATGATATTCCATCTGGTCATGGAGTCTTATCAACATCCAAACACTTCTCATCTATGAACTACCAGTCTTCTCTTTGTCCTCATCATATTCAATGCCATCCTCACAACATAAAATACACCAGTAAAATACTCACCAAACATTTCTACAATATCTTCAGCCGATGTCACCCATGTGCCATCACCAGCAACTAAAATTAAGCTTCTATACTTAACTTTGCTAACCAGATTTTATGTATGACTCCCATCCACAGAAGACTACATATATATATATATATATATATATATATTTATTTATTTATTTATTGTATGTATATATGACTCCTATCCACAAAAGAATGTAAACCCAAAAAGTTGTTAATCTGTAGTGTATTAGTATTGTGGGTATGGATAAGAGATTTTTATTTATTCATTATTAATATTTTATTATTTATTTTTACATTTTTTATATAAAAATATAATCCATAAAAAAATAATCCTGAAACCCTGTTCTAGAAGAACCAAACATGGCACTTTTTCATGGTACTTCAGGCCTCGAATAAGAGGGAGGTCTCAAATAAAGTAGTGAAATTCATCACTCACCTAAAGTCAGTTACAAATATCCATGCCCATGGCAGGACTGGAATCCCCAACCTGTTGGTTGGAGAGTGAGTACACTAACCCTCCAACCAACAGGCTGGGGATTCCACTTGGCCCACCCGGCTGGTACAATATTATACAAATCTCAAGAATTTTGCTTTATTGCCTTTGCCAATTTCTTTAAATATGTCAATTTCTCCTTACTCACTGTTTATCTAGCCTACATCTTATATTCCTCATGTATCTGATGAGCATTCTTCTCTTTTATACCTCCTCCATAGCATCCTTTTCCTCTTCAGCTCCCAGAATTTTATAATACATCAATTTTACTTCTACTCTCTTATCTGATATCAGCATGAGGTAAATACAAGAATCACACCAATAACAGCAGATGCTATGAGCTAGAAGGATCACATCAAATAGATAATCATTTCTGGAATCTGCTGAGGAAGAGAATTTCTGAAACTTTTAGAATCAAGAGGAAATCATTCTGACTTAAATTTGGATGGCATAACAAGCCTCTTATTTTATCATCATTGAATGCCTGATATGCACTCTCAAGGAGTGTACACGGATATTATGACAGTACTGTATGATGAACAAGTTATATCGTTACTAACTTCCGATCAACAATTTTCCTTCAAATTTATCTATTATCAAGGCTCTAACATCATCAGATCTTATATTTCTGTCTTTTAAGGTGCTTTTTACTGTATCAATCAACCTGCATCTTGGCTTCCTCTGGGTCTGGAAATACTTTTATTGGGATTATATTGATCAAGTGCATATAACAACAACTAAGTTATACCAACTAGTTTCACCAACTAAGTCTGTTGGCATCTTCAGGGTATATAACTGATGTACGGCATTAAAAAGTAAAAAACTGTTACAAACTATAATCAATCGATTCCAATTATATTAAACAAAGAACAGATACAATACATTCATAGAGCTGTATACAAAACCTTAACAGGAACCAAGGACTAATCTTGCCCGTGATCTGGAAGACCCTTATCAGATCCTTCAACTCGCCAGAACTGAATTACAGTGCCAACTATAGAATTCCTAAATAACAACAAGCGATATCATCCATTTCGTGCTCTGTTCTTTGTTTAATATAATTGGAATCGGTTGATTATAGTTTGTAACAGTTTTTTACTTTTTAATGCCGTACATCAGTTATGTACCCTGAAGATGCCAACAGACTTAGTTGGTGAAACTAGTTGGTATAACTTAGTTGTTGTTATATGCACTTGATCAATATAATCCCAATAAAAGTATTTCCAGAGCTCTTTGGTCAAGAAAATTAAACGTTCCTCTAGGTCTTTTTCCTGCCAACCTGGCAAAGAATACTTGTTTTGCTAATCTTTCCTCTCCCATTCTGTTTAAGTGACCATACCACATGAAATTAGCCCTGTTTAGGAAAGAACTATGGCAAGTTCTTTCCCATTATCCTCATTTTTAATATAACATTGTCATTGATGCCATCTATTCACTCTCCCCCTAATCTTTCTGAGAACTTTCATATCTGTGATTTTCAGTCTTTCATCAAAAGTTTCTATAACCCAGTCCCATAAGTTAAAATTGGTTTGAACACTGTCTAGTATACAGCTAGTCTATAGGTTCTCCATTCAAGATACAGTTGATAGCTTCAATGTTTCTGCCTGTTTTCATTGTCTTTGTCTTTTTATTGCTGATTTTCATACCACCAAATGTATTACAACAGTCAGAGAATTTTTCAGACTGGTACAGGAAACATTATCTGCATAAAGCAAAGAGCTGAGATTAACATAATCAATTTTGATATCAGGTTTAATACCACTTTTCTTCATAATCTGATCTGTATAGATGATGAATAAAATGAATAATATGCTGCTGATGATGATGAATAATATGCTCTCTTGTCTCACACCTGATTTACCATGATTTACCAAACCATCTTCCTGTAACTCCTTCAATTCGAACTGATGACTTACAGCTCAAATAGAGGCTATGTATTGCTCAATATAATGCCCCATTTACACCATATATCTTTAGTGCTTTGAAAATTATGATGATTATTTGACACCTCCAGGGAGTCCAAGAACTCATCAAGGGAGGGCACCTGCTCTACAAGTCTGTCTCCACCATTCAATCACCAACTGACCGTAATAACTACACCAATGCCATCCATTGCCAACCACCGCTGGTATTTCCACAGACAATCACAAACATCCATGCCCATGGTGAGATTTGAACCATCAGCCTTTTGGCTGGAGAGCAGATATGCTATCCACTCGGCCAACCAGGCCGGCCTCTTGGTACCTTATCTCTCTAATTTCATATATATTTATTCAGCTGGCTCCCCATAATACCAACTTAAAATTCTATTAGCTATTTCTAAATTTAATTTGTCATCTTCACCACAACAATGTCTAAAAGGTTGAAATGTTTTAATTGTTCTAAAGATTCTCAATTTAGAATACAGCCGATGTTTTCAATGGTCCAACCAATTTTGACAGTGTTTGTCTTTTTATTGCTAATTTTCATACTAAATTTATTACAGCACTGATTTAATTTAGATAAGAAATCCTGAAGATTTGCACTGGATTTATTTAGGAATATAACATTAGCAGCATAAAGTAAAGAAATTATATTAACATCTCCAATTTTGATATCAGGTTTGATGTTACTTCCCCATATTGTGCTCTAGAGAGATTATGAATAACAGTAGGGATAGGTTCAAGATAAGTGTACCCTTGTCTTGCACTTGATTTTACATCAAACCATCTTTCTGTACCTCCTTCAATTCTGAGTACTAACTTACAACAAATACAAGCTGTGTGCCATATAATTGTAGCATTAGTAATTTGTAAATAGTGTAAATTTATGGTGTAAATTGTAGTAATTTACACCATGTAATTGTTGCATTTTGAACAGTTTTCTCTTGGCAACTTGTTGTATGCTTTTTTCATGTCTACAAAACTTAAATATATATCTTTGTTATATTCTTATGAATTTTTGATTGCTTGTCTTAAAGTGAAAATCTGATCCTGACAACCCTTATTTCTTCTGAAACTGGTTGATTTTTTCCCAAGTTTCCCTAGCCTCTTCTCTAGTATGAGTATTATGAGTGCATACATTTTAATCTGGAACACTCAATGGGAAAATTCTTTGCAATTCATACATTCAGTTTAATTTTCCTTTTTATCATCTGATTTGATCTTTTGATCAGAACTTCTGAATTATTCAGTGTAGCTACTGTAAAATTTTTATACATGCATATTTCAGCATCTCTGGTCTAATATCATCCAATCCAGCTGTCTTTCCAAAAATATTTCAGGTTTCTGGTGGATTTTTCTGTCTCAATTACTGATTTGTATGCCCAAGTATTTTTTTTTTTTTTATCAGTGTTCCATTACTATTTACTTGATTTAACAATTTTTCAAGGTAATTATTCATAATATCCTGATTATCTTTATTCTCAGTTTATGCCATCTTTATTATTTGGCACGAGTGAGTTCTTTTACAGATCGTCTCTTTAATGACTTGCAGGAAGTCTTGATTTTTTAGTCTTTGCAGACTTCTCCACATACTACAAGTTGCTAAACTTTGATTCTTTTTAAAACTTTTGAACATATTTTTATTCTCACTGCGATGCTCATTTTTATCCTACTCAAAATTAAATGGTGACTATTTCCTATCCCATGAATACTCCTTTGTCCTGAATTAGCGTGAAATATATATTCCCTCCCCAGTATGCTTGGAGCAAAAATGTTCCAGATTTGTTCCAGCTTAATATTAATAGGTATGACTTTTAATTTGTTCCTTAACATTAGATTCTGAAATGCTAATGTATTTCACTAGAGAATAAAAGTTAATATTTAGTGAAATGCAGTTATTATCAGTTTAACACACAATATTACAAAAGCATTATGGCAACACTATAAGACTTAAAAATGTGAATTATTTCTTTTCAATAAATAAATAAAATAAAGACCTTATTGAATATGGTCTTTATTATTTTTCATTATTAACAATTTTAATCATAATTACAAACTAAGATATCTAAAAATGATAAGGAAGGTTTTATATTTATCATTTTCCTTTTAGTGTGAATCTGTGTATTCACTACAAAAACTCATCTTTGAGCTTAAGATATCTTTCATTAAAAATACACAATGCTACAATATTTTTAAAAGCCATTTGCCGTTAATAAAAATGAGTAGTGAAAATAACTATCCCATATTAATCACTCACATAAATACAGTTAATTCTCACTAAAGGGCTGTAAAGTAGGAATTCTTCATTACTGTGAATAGTATCCTGTGGTGAATTTCCTTTAGAATAGAATTCTAAAGGAAATTCTAAAAATAAAATGTCTATGAATTGAAGCCTTTGGCTCTTCATATATCTAATAATGTCTATGAGGGCTTTAGTTAGGAATTTTCAGTAGTTTGTTATAATGGTGCTTGCTACAGTGAGAGTTGGCTATAGTTAATATATAAATTTCAAAACTAACACATCATACACAGTTAAAGGGAGATGGTAAATCCTGTTTTATTTTATAGCCGAGTACGAAACTCGGATCAAAATCCATTGAATCCATAGAGTTTCATGCTGAAAAAACTATCGGCGTGCCCAAGCAAAACTGAATCATGGTTTCATATTTTAGTAATGATTTAATGTATCAGAATTCATCAAAATCCATCAGTGATTGCAGTTCTTTTTTTTTTTTTTTTTAAATAATGTATCAATAATGAAAACAGGTAAATGTAGCAGAGGAAAAAAAAAAAAGAGAGAGAAAGAACGATGATCGATAAGAAATGAATTCAGATACAGAAATAGGTTGACAGAGAATCTATACTTTACAAAAAATCTATGCTATTTTTTGTAAAGTTTTTTGTAAAGATTTTGTGTAAGGGAAGGTCATGTTTGAATAATTGCTGATATTTTATAATAATATTATAGTTGAGTTAGGTAAGAGGAATGGATACACTTTGCTAAAGCTTCTGACAGGATACAGCATGGAAGGTAGTTGCATAAGTTGCAGGATATGGGATTATCGGATTATAAATTTGCATAGGTTAGCTTGTATAAGAGGATAGCTGAGAGATATCAAAAAGTGGCGTGTGGAGTTTAGGGGAAGTATGAATCTTAAAGACTTAAGGTAACCAGTGGTGTATCCCCAGGGATCAGTCCTTACTCCATTGTTATTCAATCTTTATATTAATTAACATTGGGAAGGACTTGAAAAGAGACATACAGCTATTTGCTGATGATGCATCAGGAATGTTACTGACATATAGAACTTGCAGAATGAGTTGAACAGACTGGAACTGTGGGTATCTGAAAATAACTGTAAATTCAATGTTAGTAAATGTAAAGCTATGCACTTTGGTGTGATGACAAATTATATTAGTGGGATCATGCTAGAAGAAAGTGATCAGGGTTGGAATCCTGGCGTTTTAGTAAATAGAAAGTTGAAGTTTAGAGGCCATATAGTAAAGATTGCAAATACAATTACAGGATAATGTCAATGTACACTGACATGTAAGGAAGTCATTTTACCTCTGTACAAGGATTTGATATCTCATTTAGATTACTAGCACAGATCTGGTCTCCAAGGTGATGCAGATAAAGTGGATATTATTAAACTTCTGAACAGGTCATACAGCATAACAGTAGATGGAACTTTTCATTTCATGGAGGGCAAGGAAAGGATGACAGAGCATCCATGGAAACTGAGAATTAATCAGTAAAGAAAGGGGGTGAGAGCTAGATTTTTTCTCTCATAAAGCAGTGTGTGATTAGAATGACTTGCTTAGAAATGATGAGTGCAGATAGCATGAATGAATTTAAGAGAAGGTATGACATATGGTGTGCATGATCACCCTCGATACTCTGATCCCTGGAGGCCTCTTGTAATAATAATAATAAAGTTCATTTTCAAAAAGCAAACCACTGTATTTATTACACAAAAGTATCATTTTTGTTCTAGTGTTTATTAGAACTTTCCAGACTCCTCTTATGTGTGTATTCCTAAGCAGAATTCTTAACAACATAAGAACAGTATGTTTCATTAAAATCAACCTAATTCAATATATTATTATTTCCATATTTACTATAATACATAACTTCTAGTGATCCATGTTTATGATGAATAACAAATGCAGTTTTACTTTTAAGAAATCAAACCAAGTTATTTAGAATTCTCGTTATTATTCAAAATAAGTATTTACAGAGCAAAAATGAATAAGTCCAACCTTTCGTCTCACCAGTAATATATGATTTTTTTAAGAGGCAAAAATGTTCTGAATATGATACCATAGCATTCCACAAAACTGTGAATGAAATATCTGGTTGCCAGATTATCGTGTTTCCCTATGGTTTTAGTTTCTCCTGATGTAATGGCATAAACAGAGATTATCCATTTCATCTCAATGATCAAAGAGACCACCACTATGAATGTCTAACAGCACTGTAAAATACTGATGACTTACCACTGGGATCACAGGTATCTTTTTTAATGAAATATCATCCATAGAAGGTTGAAAAAAGTACTGTTAGTGAGTTAAGAGTTATGTGCTCTAGTAATCAAACATGGTAATTTTTCAATAAATTCCCAATTCCCTCATATTTCTCTTAAGGACTCCTCTCCAATCAATAAAAAACTGCATCAATCACTGACATATCCAATAATGCTGCCTTCTTAACTTCTGCTTTCATTTTCTAATGAAAGTTCAAATAAGCAACTGGTAATTATAATTTAATTTAGAAAACAAACAAGTAACATTTTCTCTTTTTGCCTTAAATAACTGAACCATACATAACACATGACAAGCAATAACTTTTTTTGTTTGTTATGACAACCAAAACAAGCTGTACTAACAAGCAAAGAAATTTCGTACCTACTAATGGGAATGATTATTACTACTGCTTCAAGGTTATCTCATAAAATTCTCCATCCTTCTTTCAAATGTAAAGTACATAAAAACTAAACTGTCTATTTGAAAATTGCTTAGAAGGTTAAGTAACAGCACTTACATATTGAAACCGAAATATAGGTTCCTCAGCTTCATCGTAACTATAAACTTCAATCAGTCCATCTGCACGTCCAAGTATTAAATCTTTGACTCCATCAGCTGTGATATCATAGTTATCCAGACACAAAACGCCTGTTAAAAATATTCACACTAAATCTTACAATTTAAAAAAAATGAATTTAATCAACAAAAAAAATATCAATCTGTATATATATATTTATTTCACAGAGCAAAGACACAGATTACTTTTAATGACAGAACTCTTTCTCCAACTTCCAAATAAGCCAAATGATTGTGTCAATATGCAAGACACTGGGTATTACAAGAAGATACTTTCAACAATAATGAAAAATTCAAAATTTGTTTAATCACTTTTAAACCAAGAAATAATGAAGAGGCATAAGACATTCAAAACCAGTTGATTATACTCAGGAAATGTTTCCTATCAATCTTTATGTGGAAAACTCACAAATTACCCAGAAATTTACCAATAAATTTTACAGAATAAATGATTGTTATTATTACACTTGGTCGTCGACTTCCGTTCTGGCTGACAGGTCGTAAGTCGATCTGGTCGTATGTCGGCCATATATTTATTAACAGTATTTTTTAACCTTTTCTAATCTTTTTATCATCTTTATAATTTATTTTTATAATCTTTTAAATTTATAATTATGTATATTGTACATAATGTGAAAAATAAAAAATGTACATACTGTACTGTAAACACTAAAATACAATCTAAAATTAATGTAAAAATTAATACAAATGAAATTTACAAAATCAATTTTTAATCTTTGCTTGTGCTGGGTTGTGGATCGTCAGGGTCATGTTCTTGGGTTGAGGTAGGAGATGTTCTCTTGATGAGGAACATGCTGAGCTTTGTTTGAACAGTTTGTTTCTTTTTTTCTTCATATATCTCACGATAACAACGCACAGCATCTTGAATGATACATTCAACCTTTGTGAATTGTTCGACATTAGGGTCCATTGCTTCGAAACTGGCAAGAGCTTTATTCAGTTGTGAAAAAGAATCTGATAAACTCCCTTGCAGTGAATTTCTTTTCTGGCTCCTCTTCTTCTTTCTCTTCTTCCTCTCTCTCGCTTTTTCTTCTGACACAATTCAATCAACTCTTCACCTGAAAATTCTTTTATTTCACAATCTAGCAACTACTCTACGTTTTCTATTTCACATTCTAATTTAAGATTTCTTGCAAGTTTAACTATTTTTTCTGTAATCACTTCCAGTTCCTCTACTTTTTCAAATCCTTCAAATGTATTCGCATAACATTTTAGACACTTTTTCCAAATTCCCGACATACAATTCTTTGTTACACATTCCTATGCAGTTGAAATATTCTTGATACACTGAAGAACGTTGTACTGCTTCCAAAAGTCTCTCAAAGATAAATCAGCATCAGAATCTATCACTTTGATGTCTTGTGCAAATGTCGTTCTGAGGTAGTGAGCTTTGAATGCTGAAATAGCATTCAAAGCTCACTACCATGGGTTGAATGAGAGCGGTTGTGTTTAGGTGGCATAAAAACCACTCTAACATCATGTTGAAGGTCGTCCAGATGAGGAGTGTGGCCAGGGGCATTGTCCATAATCAATAAAATCTTGAAAGGAATACCTCTCTCCGCACAATATTCACGAGCCTGGGGAATAAAGCAGTTCATGAACCAGTCTTCGAACAGTGCTTGAGTCATCCAAGCTTTAGGGTTTGAACAGTAGTAAACAGGCAGTGTGTGTTTATTGATGTGCTTAAATGCATAAGGGTTTTCTGAACGATAAATGAGAAAAGGCTTCAGCTTAAAACCCGCAGCATTCCCACCAAGCAACAAAGTCAACCGATCCTTGAATGCTTTGAATCCTGGCATCCTTTTTTTTTGCTTCTTGGTGTATGTACGTACGATTAGGCATGCATTTCCATTGCAAGCCAGTTTCATCTACATTAAATATTTGTTCCGGTAGATAACCTTCGTCTTTGATTAAAGAGTCGAAACTATCAACGAATTTTTGGACTTTATCTTCACCTGCACTTCCTGCTTCTCCTGTGACCTGTACATTATGCAAAGCAAATCTTTTTTTAAAATGCTTAAACCATCCAGTACTAGCCTGAAAATCTTCTGCGTAATCGTCTCCGGCATGTGATTTTAAACTCTGAAACAAATTTCTAGCCTTCACTTGCACTGTGCAAAGGCTCATGGGTGAATTTTTCTGTATTAAATCTTCCATCCACATAAACAACAATTTCTCCATTTCATGGATGGGTCCCTGTCATTGTTTAGTTAAAATTGCAGACTTCATAGGTGCAGAACCTTTCACAGCTTCCCGAATTCTTTGTTTATCCTTAAGTATCATCGATACCGTAGAATGTGATAACTTCAACTCACGTGCTATCATATTCACTTTCTTTCTGCCTTCATACTTCTGGATAACTTTCATTTTACACTCTAAATCAATAGTTTTCCTTGACTTCTTAGCTGGCGTATCTGTAGATGAGGGCATTTTCCTTTTACTAGACATTTTCTGGGTAGCATTTCAGTAAAATTTTAATTAATACACCACACGTAACAGATGCTTGAAAGCGACTGAGTGTGAGAGATAGTTATCGTACAATAATTATCGTATCCCATAGTTATCATACATGCAGCTGCGTGATTTATTATTAATTAATTAATTTTTTTGGTCGTAAGTCACATAGGTCGAAGTCGATGACCAAGTGTATTATTATTATAGCACAGACACCTTCATGGAGTCCTAAGACTCATAATGGTAGATCCAAACTATCAACACAATATATATCATACCTCTCCTTGAAATTATTAACATACAAAGCACTCACAACTGGCTCAAGCAACCCATTCCATTCATTTACCACTCTCCAAGTGAAATATCTAGTCCTTATACCCTTGCTAGCCACACTCTTACTTAACTTCCAGGGATGACCTCTTGATCTGCCCTCTCTAGCCAAGTGCTGAAACATTCCCCTGTATCAATCCTATATATAAGTAACTTAAATGTTTCTATCATATCCTTCCCTTTTCCCTATTAACTGACTTTTTATCCATATACCCTCAATCTATCCTCATAGGGAACATTCTACAAATCACTTGCCTCTGGTTCCTCCTCTCCACCACTTTCTCATCCCTAAGAAACCCAGGTGATCAGACCTGAGCAAAGTAATCCAGATGTGGTCAAGAGGAATGATAACTCCCTTATCTCTCTTTGGTAGTGTATTCTTCAATAACCAAGTAATCCTCTGAGCTACCCTGGCTACATTAGCAATATGCCCTCTAAACTTCAGCTCTCTATTTACTACTACCTAAAGATCCCTACCTTCATCAAGTTCCTAGAGTACAGTTCCATCAATGTGGTACACAGCTTGTAATCTATTTATCCCAAAGTGCATAACTTTACACTTTTTCCCACATTAAATTGACATCCATTATGTTTTGTCCATACTGTCAGCCTATTTAAATCATCCTGCAAGCTCTCTACATCATCTTGATTAATTATTAACCTACCCAATTTTGCATCATCAGCAAACTGAATATCTCCTTTAAATTATTTCCTATATCATTTATATACAAATTAAACAGCAGTGTACCAAGCACAGAGCCCTGCAGCAAACTATTAGTCACTTGGATTCTGCTCCTCCATCAGGGCTATATATTCAAGGCGTACTAGGTGTGCAGTGCACATCCACAGAATAGCAATATCACTGATATTTTTGCATTTATTCCTGTTAAAGACTCCCCTAATTGTTACCTGGTTTTTGCATGATTCCTAAAACAAATACACATATACTAATGCTTCATGAAGGGGACACTTTTTGATGCATAAAGATTGCATTACATTCGCATTAATAGCCCAGGTGTGAATTTTTTTTTTTTTTTTTTTGAATTGTCTGAAAAGATGTACAGATGGCACAGGAGGTCAAATTCTTAGCATTCCAGTGGTTTTAAACCACCCAGAAGGTGAGCAGGGTGTGCACTGAGACAATAGCACCCAGAAATCAGAAATGGCTGTGATTGGTTATTGTGTCAACCAATCCAACTGAATATTGTCATTTGACATGAGTTGCTGTTTTTTTTTCTTTTCTGAGTTTCATCAGTTTTGTGTGCATGAAGTGTGAACTGATGTATTTAAGACACCAATATAGACAAGTTTTTAATATATAATTTTCTATAAATTATTTATAAGTTTTTTTTTCCCCATATTTACAATGGGAAACATTGTTGACAATCTATTGAATGTCCCATTTTCTGGCAGATCTTTTGCAGATTGTATGATTGTAGGTGAAGGAAGCAAGCCTTATCCTCCTCTTCCAAATTTACTATTATATTTACACCTTGGAGTAATTCAAATATACCAACCAAATATAGCATTCGCCTTCATTATTGTTTTCTAATATATCTTAAAAGAAGCACATTGTTCCCCCTTCTACATAGAGTTGATTACAATTAATTGATAAATTAAATTATTCAATGTTATCCTATAATTAATTGCATTGGACCATTAAGATGAGCATGTTGCACTATGCACTCTTAAATTTTTTTATACACCTATAAAATTGCAATCACCCAACCGAAATGGGCACATGATGCCACTGTCCTCCATATATTACTTTTTTGGTATTTGTCCATCAGCCATCCTTTTATCCATATCACCAGTTTCATATCCATCCCCATTTGTTGCAGTTTGCATAAAGTTTCATGTAGTATCCTGTCAAACACCTTTGCAAAATCCAGCAGTATCACTGTGTAGGCCATTTCCTTTATCCAATTCAGCTGCCACTCTATTATAAAAAAGTTAGTAGATTATTAAGGCATGACAAAGCCATGCTGCTTCTCACCAAGTATCATATTCTTATCCACCCATTCCTGAATTTTATTTTTTGTCCATCTTTTCCAGTACTTTTATCACCCCTCCTGAGATACTGATAAAGTCGTAAATCCTCCCTTATGCAAAGGAATTATTTTGCTCTCCTTCTACTTTCTTGGGACTTTGCCAGAGCTGAGACTTAAATTAAACAACCTAGTCAAAGACAATGCCAGTTCCCCTGTCCATTCTTGTAAAACACAACCTATATCACATTCAATCCCACAGCTGTATTTGCATTCAGATTCTGTAATATACTAAATACCATCAATCTCTGTTCTCACATCAGTCCCTGTCATCTCTTTCATAATAATATCTTCACTTGGATGATATACCCTTGCAAAATAATCACTCAGTAGATCAACAATTTCATCTGCTTCCATTACCTAACATCTGCACTCATTAAAGTTATCATTCCATAGTCCCTCCTACTTCCTACATAATGTAAAAACTCTTTGGGATTTCCGTTCGCCTGTTCAGCTAATCTCTTCTCATAATCTGATTTTGCATTCCGTACCATGCTGGTCACCGTTCTTGCTTGATCCTTGTACTGTTCATGAGTTAGCTAATCACTTTTTTCTTATATATCCTCCACAACATTTTTCAAGTTTGCAGCTCATGCTTAATGATACTACTCATCCATCTAGCTCCTACTCGATTTACTCTCCTAACCTTGAATATATATATACACATACAATCTGACCAAAAGTATCCAGACACCCTCTGTAATTCGTAAACTGACATCTAGATATCACTATGACCTCACTTACCAGTATAAAAGGAGGCATGGAGCTGTTTGTTGTTCAGTGATAAGTACGAGCAGAATGGGTAGATCAAGGAAGCTCAGTGACTTCGAATGTGGACTAGTTATTGGTTGCCACATCAGTAAGAAATCTGTCAGAGACATTTCAATCCTCCTTAAGTTGCCCAAATCAACAGTTGGTGATGTGATTGTAAAGTGGAAACGTGAAAACAAAACCACGGTCAGGTAGGCTATGTTAAATGACAGACAGGGACTGTCGATTGTTGAAGGTGGTGGTTCATGGAAATCGCCAGACATTGAGTGAAAGAGTCACCACAGTGCTACTAACTGTCCAGCCAGCACCATGACTGTGCATCAAGAGTTAAGAGAAATGGGGTTCCATGGTCGAGCAGCTGCCCATAAACCAAACATTTCTCCTGTGAACGCTAAGTGCCTGCTTGCAGTGGTGTAAAGAGCGATGGCACTGGACAGTGGACAACTGGAAATGTGTCATTTGGAGTGATAAATCACGCTTTACCACGTGGCAGTCCAATGGGAAGGTTTGCCACGTCCAAGTCCATTCCATGTTTTTCATGGAATGGACTTGGCCCTCTCATAACACTACACGGAAATCTAAATGCAGAAAAGAACGAGGACATTTCGACCTGTTGCATACTGTCTACGGTAGAAGATCAATTCGGTGATGCCTATTGTCTGTATCAGCATGACAATGCTACTTGCCATAAAGCAAGGTCTGTAAGGGAATGGTTTGTGGACAGTAACATTCCAGAAGTGGACTGGCTGGCCCAGAGTCCTGACCTGAATCCCACAGAACACCTTTGAGATGATTAGAATGCTCCAAACCCCCCAACGATCCACATCACGAACTGCTCTGGCTACAGTTCTTCAGGAAGATTGGGTGCCATTCCTTCAGAGGCATTCCGACACCTGGTAGAAAGTCTCCCCGGATGAAAAATATCATCACTAAAGTGAATAAGTAGTACAGTACTCCCTGAGATATACCAAACATAAGCAAAGGTTTGCCACATGATACCTGACAAACTTTTGTAATTGATGCTAACTGGAAAGGGCATGTATTTTGGGGAACAGAGATATGTATCTAGCAGACATAACTATAATAAGGAATTAAGGTACAGAATTTAATTCACTTATGTTGAAAATAAATTATTTAATATGAGCAGATTTTTGGTCTCCTTTCACAACTGCTTTCAGTGCATATAGTTCAAGAGATAAAATGGAATAACAATTGAAAAGTATAGCACATTATAATACAAGATATTGAATGAAGGAGAGATTAATCAGTAATTATTAGAATTCAAAGAAAAGACAATGAAATTATTATAAACAATTTCAACGATACTGATGCTTCTAAAATGGGGGTATTGAGTGGGATTTCAGTGGTATCTGAAGGTTTTAGATCTTGCCACAGTTCCAAAAACAATTTCCAATATCAATTTCTTGTTCAATATTCATAAAGGCTTTTTATAATGCTTTTATTCCTTATCCTACTACAAGTAGAATCTGTTTTGAGCTTTTATTTTATTTAAATCTGTATATCTTCTCAAGCCAAGTAACATACAAATGAAATTTTAGGTCTATCATCTTTTAGGCATAACAAGAATAGAAACGATTATTATCAGAATCTCACAGTATAATGTTATTATTCTACATATTGAGCATCACCAGAGACCCTAGACCAGAGGTTCCCAACCCTATGCCCGCGGGCACCATGGCGCTCATCGACCAATTTGTGTGTGTCCGCCGCTGTTCAACCGTGTACCATATAGTTTGAAATAATCACGCAACAATTCATGGCATGCTATATGACGCATGCGTTAATGACACATGACGAGTATTAAACGCATACAATGTAAAGTAGATGCGCATTCAAAGTTGTTCATTCCAGTTTAAGAACTGGAATATCATCATATTCTCCTAATTATGAAGCACTGGCCAATGAAATGCAATGCCAAAGATCACACTAACTTACATATATATATTTAAATTTTTATATAATGTAAACTTTTAAGTAATAAAACATTTGATTATAATGTAAACTTTGTATGTATTCATTTAACAAACGAATTCAAAAAATATGCTTGAAAAAATAGATGGTGCCCGTCGCCCTATCGGTATTTTAGAATGTGCTCTAGGAAACAAAAAGGCTGAGAACCCCTGCCCTAGACCATCACAAATAAATTAATTAAATAACCTTCTAGACAAAGTACAATCAACAAGAATTGAGTTTATCATGTTAGAACTCCCAAAGTTTATGGCCTGCCAAAAACTGACAAAGAAAATATTCCTTTGAGACCTACTGTAGATTCTATTGATTATCCAAACCTTGAAAACATCTCTTAAAAGTTCTCTCCAACATGAGTTAAAAACTCAGATTTCAGGAATTATGTGATTTCTGAAAGACCTTTTAATTAGTTTTGATATGATTTCACTCTTTACAAATATCTTTCTTACAAATACATTCGAGTTACTATGTAATGATCATCCTTCAGATATTGTAAACTTGTTCACTTTTGTTATAAATACAGGATATACTTTTCCTATTAAAATATATTATATAAACAAATTGAAGGAACTGTAATGAGTTTGCCTATCTCCCACCCTAGCTAACTATTTTATAGAAGATTTAGAACAGCATATATTTACTATTTTAACCTCCCCCCCGTTTTCCTGCCAAAAAAAAAAAAAAAACTTCTGTGAGTGCCTCGATATTTTTGCAGTTTGGAACCATTGATTCATAGAATTAATTAAGTCCATCTAAGGATAAAGGAAAAGTGCCTTCCATTCCTGTATGTCTTCATCCAAAGACAACCTAATGGCAGTCTTCAACTTTTAGTATAGTGGTATCTCACTAATCCGGACCTCTTTAGTCCGATCCCTCCAGTAATCCCAACTGCGGTTTGAAAGAAAAAAAAGTTTTATTTATTACATATTATTATTTTGTGTACTATTATTTTTATTTAATAATATTATTTTAATTATTATTATTTATTTTATTATTATTACCGTACAGCATTTCTTTCATACTGTTGATTGTATGGTTATACAATACAATCAACAGTATTGTATTGTATAACCATACAATCAACAGTATGAATGTATGGTTATACTGTAGGCCTATTTTGATTTATTGTGTGTTCACATTTGCTTTTTTATACTGTACAGTATAAAAAAGCAAACATGAAGCATACTGTATAGTCGGCATGAATCACAAATATACACAAAAAGAGGAAATTCAAAACATGCATAATTTGGTTAAAAATAAAATCTAGATGTTGAAATTTCACAAACAGATATTACCGAATGGATTACAGGTAGAACCCAAAGTGAATTTGAAATCAAATCAGATACTGAAATTATAAATATGATGCTAGAGAATGAATTAGAAGATGATGATGATGATGAAGAACTCGAAGAAAAAAAAAGTAAAACATGAAGATGCAGCTGACAGTTTTAATATGTGTATAGAATGTGCTAAGCAGAATGACACGCCATTCCACAAATTCTGTTGCTAATGCAGCTACAAGAAGAAGCATTCAAAAAAGGTTTAGCTTCCAAGAAGCAAAAGAAAATCAGTAACTTTTTTACAAAGAAATTAAAAAAATGTTTCGTGTTATTTTGTGTACAAGAAAGTGATATTTTTTTGCAAATTAAGTTACGTATTGAACTATGAAATTTTATTAAATCAGAATCCTCAACAATACAGGTACATACAAATTAAATTTTTTACCTAAATAAATTTGTGTTCTATATTATTTTTTAAGTTTTACATTACAGTACAGTAGCTTTTTTCTATCAGTTACTTCATTTATTCATCATCATTATCATCAAATTCCTGACATGTACCCTCAAGGGGTGTACAGGATATGATAGTACATGAAAAATTTACATCATTACTAACTTCCTATATACAATTTTCCTCCAAATCAGTCTGTTACTTGTCAAGACTCCAACATTATCAGATCTTATATTTCTATCGTCTATGGCACATTGTACCGTATCGATCTACCTATATCTTGGTCTTCCTCTGGATCGTTTTGCTGCCAACCTGGCAGAGAACACTTGTTTTGCTAATCTTTCTTCACCCATTCTGTTTAAGTGACCATACCACCTGAGATTAGCTCTGCTAATGCACTCCTGGATGCCAACAATGTCAAGTTCTTTCCTAATATCCTCATTTTTAATATGATACTGCCATTGATGCCATCTGTTCACACTTCTAATCTTTCTCAGGACTCTTATATCTGCGGTCTCTAGTCTTTGGTCAAGTGTTTTACTTCTAACCCAGCTCTCAGATTCATAAGTTAAAACAGGTTTGAACACTGTCTTGTATACAGCTAATTTAGCGTTCCGACTAATTACTCTCTTATTCTATATGAATTTATTCAATTGACTTCCTACCATACCAGCTTTGTTAGTTCTGTTGTCTATTTTCATGTTTAATTTACCATCTTCAATAAAAATCGTGCCTAAGTAGCTCAAATGTTTACTTGTTCCACAGGTTCCCTGTTCACAACACAGTTGACATTTTCAACAATTCTACCTATTTTCATTGTCTTTGTCTTTTTAATGCTGACCTTCATACCATATCTATTACAACAGTTACTCGATTTAGTCAGGGAATTTTGCAAACTTGTATCAGATTTATTCAGAAGTATAACATCATCCGCATAAAGCAAAGAGCTGACATTAACATCTCCAATTCTGATATCATGTTTAATACCACTTTCCTTCATAATGTGATCCATATAGATAATGAATAACAGCAGGGATAATGTACATCCTTGTCTCACACCAGATTTAACATTAAACCATCTTCCTGTACATCCTTCAATTCTAACTGCCGACTTACAACTCAAATACAGACTAAGTATTGCTTGATATAATGCCCCATTGACACCGTATAACTGTAGCGTATTGAATAGCTTCTCTCTTGGCACCTTGTCATATGCCTTTACCAAATCGACAAAACTTAAATACAGATCTTTGTTATATTCCCATGCTTTCTCGACTATTTGTCATAAAGTGAAGATCTGATCCTGACAGTCTCTATTTGGCCTGAATCCAGCTTGTTCTTCACGAAGATCGCATAGATCTTTCCAGGAATACTCAGTAGAGAAATACCTCTGTAATTCTTACATTCAGTTTTATTTCCCTTTTTATATATGGGCACTATTAGAGCTCTACTCCAATCATTGGGAATTCGTCCCTCTGTCCAGGCTTTCTGAACTATGCAATGCACCCACTGTAAGACTCTTATACCACCATACTTGAGCATTTCTGGTCGAATATCATCTACTCCTGCTGCCTTTCCACATTTCAAGCCTTTGATGGCTTTTTCTACTTCAAGTATGGATATGTATTCCTGACTGTATGCCTGTTGAGCGTTTTTTACCAGTGTGCTATCACTGCTTTCATTTAGCGATTTTTCGAAGTAATTTCTGCATACTTCAAGGATATCTTTTTCTCCTGTTTTCATGTCACCTACAGAATTAAATTGATGTACCATTACAATCTGATTATTTTTGTCTTAAATGCTAGTAATTGATGTCTCTTGGGGGAAAATTCGCTAATCTGAACTTTTCGCTAATCCGAACGAGCACGGTTTTTATTGGTTCGGATTAGCGAGATACCACTGTATATGGAAAGAAAACAAGTAAGAAGAGGTATATTGATGCTGAGATTCTCATAATTATCTTAAGTTTATCATGAGTATTATCAAACTAGTGTATTATACACACTCCTTATGATCCACTGATTCTATTTTAAGAAACAGGTCTTTTATTAGAGCTATTGTCATCTCCAATGGCAACAACTCCAATATCAACAAAGTTATGATAACTTTGGCCTTTATTCCAGTCCTTCAGAAAGTTTCTAGAATCTCCATTTCATATGTCAAAGGCATGTCCGAGAAGCTCAATAGACTTCTAGGAGTTTAAAGAATTCCTTGCTCATACAATCTCCCATGTTATGGATAGACAGGTCAGTCTGCTCAAATATATTTGGAAGGACATCAAAATTATCAGCTCCATGATTCTGGTAGGTCAGGTCTGTCAGGTCAGGTCAGGTCATGCCATGTCTACTAAATACAGGATTCATTGGAACAAGACTAAAGTTTTACACAAATCCCAATTTTTATTAGAAAGATTGTATGAATAAAGCTGTGAAGCCCATATTCATCATCTGAACCTAAATAGAAATGACTGGCTAAAACTTTCCCAATTTTGATAAAGATTGTGTATTATAACATGCACTATAAGCTTCAATGATTATTATTCTATTTTATTTTCTCTCTTTAACTGTATGCACTGAAAATGGTCTTAAAATGAGACTGAAGATTCTGCTCATATTAAATAAGTTATTTACAATGTTAGCAAATTCTGCTAATTTAATTCTTTATTATTATTATGTAACATCTCCAATGAGCCCAAAGACTCATCAAGGGATGGCACCTACTCTACAGCTCTCTCTCCACCCTCAAATCCACTAACTACAGCTGCCCACCACTACTAGTATTTTCACAGACAATCACAAACATCTGTGCCCACAGCAGGATTTGAACCTGCAGCCTTTTGGCTGGTGAGCAGATATGCTAACCACTCAGCCAACCAGGTTAGCATAGTTATGGAAAACACAGATTACAATAATCAATCAATCAAATGCAAGCAAGAAAAAATTAATCCTGTATGGCCAGCGAAGATGACATGTGAGAAGAGCATACTTGAAGGAAGAGCAAAGACAATTTTAGTGCAAAATGAATTTTTTCAAGCATGACATAATGTAATACAGAGTACACTTATGTAATTTTCAAGGAATTAAAACATCACCATTTGCACGTATCAAATTTAATTATCAAATAAAATAAAAATTGCAAATAATCTAATGGATTATTTGATTTAACTTACCACCATTCTTTTTGTTATTGTTTATCTCCCACTGATGATCTGGTATGACTCTAAGAATCAAATAAAAATTAAATAATAATAATAATAAATAAAATAAAATAAAGCAAAGCAGAAAGAAACAGCTTTCTAATGTAATTTATAATATGGCAACATGTTGATTTTAAATCAGAGTATTAATTACATAAATGTAGTCTATATATATATATATATGCACATGAGGGATTTCCAAAAAGTAAGGTAATTTTTTTTTTCTTAATAACGATGAAAGGAAATGAGATAAAACATGGTGGACAGATAGACCTTAATAACGTTCAAAAAGACAGCCACTGCAATGTTGTGCTATTGTTGCCTCACAACTAATTCCAGCTGCAGGGTGAGTGTGATCCAAAATAGGTGTCTGTGAAGTTATTCATGTTTTGCAAGCAAAATGGGCTTCACCAAGTGACATTGACCATGAACTGATTACTGTGTATAGCAAAAAGGTGACGTACATCAAAGAAGCAGGTGTGTTTTTCAGTGCAATGAAAAGACACCTGCTTCTTTGACATCAGCTTTTTGCCATACACAGCATTCATGAAGACCAGCAAAACTGTCTGAAATTGCACAAGTGGTGAATTTGAGTGAGTCAGTCCACTGTTTCTAAAATTGTTCACAATGTCCTTAGCTTTCAAAAGGTGTGCTCCCACTAGGTGCCCTGACTATTGTCAGAAGAGCACAAGGCAACATGCAAGGGAATGTGTCTGGAGAATCTGTTATGATACAGCGACAAAGGCAAGGATTTTCTCACTTGCCTAGTTGCATAGATGAAATGCGGGATTCATCACTTTACATCGGAGAGCAAACTAGACTCCATGACCTGTAAACATCCACAATCTCCTGCATGCAAAAAATTCAAAATTGTTCTTACTGTCCAAAAAAGTCATCATCACAGGGTTATGGAATCACCAAGGCATTCTGTTGGTTGACTTCTTGCTGAAGGGTGGAATAATCAATGCAAAACTTTACTGTGCAACTGGGCAAACTGAAAGCCAACATTCAATGCAAATGACCAGGAGTCCTGACAAGTGCTATGATTTTGGTGCACAACAAGGCTACTCAACACACACCAGTTGTGAGTGGTTGTGCTGTAATCAGTGGGAAACTCTGCCACATCTTACCCCAGTAGAGCCCAAACTTAGCACCTTCAGACTTTCATTTGTTTGCCCCCCTCCCTCCTTCTCCTCAAGAAACAACTTTCTGGAAAAGGTATTTCATTACTTCCTCATCATTAGTGAAATATGGATTCATTCATATTTCACTATGAATGAGGAAGTTCATCAGGCTATATGCTGTTGGTTACTGGGTGTGTGCATCATGGACTTCTTCAGTAATGGTATTGATAAACTGATCTATTGGGACAAGTGCATCAATAAATTTGGAGACTTTGTGGAGAAGTGGTGCATGTTTACTTATTTCTTGGTGTATAGTGTATATAATTTCAACTTTCTATTATTAAACATCCTCAAGAAAAAAAAAAAGTGTGTGTGTGCACGTGCATGACTCCAGAAATACAACTTAAATCTACTAGCCAGAAAAAAGTTTAATCGCTAAGCTGTCTACTTTATACTGATATTGCTACAGGTGATGTTAAAAAATGTTATGTTGACAAAACAAAATAATACATTTTTTAAATTTCAATATACCTCACCATGTAATTAAACAGAAATAAACTTTCCTTTATGGTGTGTTTAAAATGTATGCCATAACAGAACTCATCACAATTCCATTTGTGTTTTCTTTCATGAATTGTTCATAATGAAGAGTGAATTTATATAAATTATCCATAAATAATAATTTAACAGGGAAGAGACAAATAATAAGGGGTGCTTAAGGGTCAAAGCTGTATAACTGAGAGGAGACCTCCACATAGCCTTTAAAGGAATGCAGAAAACCGACCAGGACTTCTGACCTAATGTCCAATCCTCACCTTCTTGTGGTGCACCCTGTTGGGTATCTACTTGGATACTGAATGAACAAGGATGGGCTGGCAATTTGGGATTTAGCCGACCAAATTGTATTCTTATTGGTTAAACCAAAATAAAAAATGATGGTACAACATGACAATATTTCATGCCGGCTGGGGCGTCGCCCGGTTAAACAAGGCCCCCGTTGTTTTTGCCAGAGAACCAGGACGAACAGCGAAAAGTCAGCTACTGGAACAAATCTGAAAACAAACCCCAACTCAACATCACAAGAGTTAAAGATCGGTACTATCAACGTAAAGAGCCTGAATGGCAAAGAAATGGAGCTAGCTGAGGAATTAGATAAGTACCAGATCGACATAATAGGGGTGACTGAAACAAAAAAGATCAAAACTGGTGAGATCTTTCTGAGCAATAAATACAAAATGTTATATTCAGGCAATGACAATCAAGGAAAAGAAGGAGTAGACATAGTATTCAACACTAAATACGAGACTAATCTTGGGAAAATTTGGAGAAAAGAGCAAAGCTATTAATAATGGCAAATATCTGTTGGATTTCTGCTCAGGACATGGACTGGTTATTACTAACACCATGTTCCAACATAAAAATGTGCACAAATTCACATGGAGAGAACAGGCAAGGAATAAGAAAAGTCTCATTGACTATGTTATTGTTGATGGAAATGTTTTCTCCCTGGTGCAGGACACCAGTGTACAGAGGATTTGAAATTGGAAGTGATCACTATTTAGTCTTGAGCAGGATAAAATTGAATTTCATATTGAAAAGAATAACATGCAAGAAAGTTTTAAAGCGAATAAAAGTTGAGCAGCTCTCAGATGTGAACTGTAGACTAAAATACACAAAGATTATTGAAGAAAAAATGAAAGAGTTTGAGAACAGGAATCAAAAGTTGGAGATTCAATGGCAAACTCTGAAGAAAACATTGATTGATTCAGCCAGAGAGGCATGTGGTGAGGTTGTCTGCAAGGATAAAAAAATCAGAACTCCCTGGTGGACACAGGAAGTTAAAGAGGCAGTGAAGGAAAAGAAGAAAGCATATCAAAAGTTTCTGTCAAATAAGTCAGCTTGTGCTCATAGAGCATATAGAGACAAATGCAAGAATGCTAAACACTGTGCAAAACTAGCTAAACAAAAGTCATGGGAGGACTTTGGCAAGAATATAGAAAATAAATATCATGAGCGTGGCAAAATATTCTGGAGGTTGTTGAAGAAGCTTAGGAATGGAGGAAAGAGTGCTGTAAAAGGAGTTAGAGATGATAAAGGTGACATGAAAACAAGAGAAAAAGATATCCTTGAAGTATGGAGTAATTACTTTGAAAAACTGCTAAATGAAACAAGCAGTGATGATAGCACAGTGGTAAAAAAACACTGACCAGGCATGCAGTCAGGAATACATATCCATATTTGAAGTAGAAAAAGCCATCAAAGGCTTGAAATGTGGAAAGGCAGCAGGAGTAGATGATATTCGACCAGAAATGCTGAAGTATGGTGGCATAAGAGTCTTACAGTGGCTGCACTGCATAGTTCAGAAAGCCTGGACAGAGGGTCAAATTCCTGATGATTGGAGTAGAGCTCTCATAGTATCAATATATAAAAAGGAAAATAAAATTGAATGTGAGAATTCCAGAGGTATTTCCCTACTGATTGTTCCTGGCAAGATCTATGCAAGTATACTTGAGAAACGGTTGAGAAGAATTGTGGAAGAAAAGCTTGGTGAAGAATACGCTGGATTCAGGCCAAATAGAGTCTGTCAGGATCAGATCTTCACTTTACAACAAATAGTCGAGAAAGCATGGGAATATAACAAAGATCTGTATTTAAGTTTTGTTGATTTGGAAAAGGCATATGACAAGGTGCCAAGAGAGAAGCTATTCAATACGCTGCAGTTATATGGTGTCAATGGGGCATTATATCAAGCAATACTTAGTCTTTATTTGAGTTGTAAGTCAGCAGTTAGAATTGAAGGATGTACAGGAAGATGGTTTAATGTTAAATCTGGTGTGAGACACGGATGTACATTATCCCCTCTGCTATTCATTATCTATATAGATCACATTATGAAGGAAAGTGGTATTAAACATGATATCAAAATTGGAGATGTTAATGTCAGCTCTTTGCTTTATGCAGATGATGTTATACTTCTAAATAAATCCGCTACAAGTCTGCAAGATTCTCTGACTAAACTGAATAGCTGTTGTAATAGATGTGGTATGAAGGTCAGCAATAAAAACAAAGACATTGAAAATAGACAGAATCATTGAAAATGTCAACTGTGTTGTGAATGGAGAACCTGTGGAACAAGTAAAACATTTCAGCTACTTAGGCATGATTTTTACTGAAGATCGTAAATTAAATATAGAAATAGACAACAGAATCAGCAAAGCTGGTATGGTGGGAAGTCAATTGAATAAATTCATATGGAATAAGAGAGAAATTAGTCGGAACACTAAATTAGCTGTATACAAGACAGTATTCGAACTAATTTTGACTTATGGATCTGAGAGCTGGGTCAGAAGTAAAGCACTTTGCCAAAGACTAGAGACAGCAGATATGAGAGTCCTGAGAAAGATTATAGGCGTGAACAGATGGCATCAATGGCAATATCATATTAAAAATGAGGATATCAGGAAAGAACTTGACATTGTCAGCATTCAGGAATGCGTTAGCAGAGCTAATCTCAGGTGGTATGGTCACCTAAACAGAATGGGCGAGGAAAGATTAGTAAAACAAGTGTTCTCTGCCAGGTTGGCAGCAAAATGACCCAAAGGAAGAGCAAGATATAGGTGGATTGATGCGGTACAAAGTGCCTTAGACGATAGAAATATAAGATCTGATAATGTTGGAGTCTTAACAAGTAACAGACTGATTTGGAGGAAAATTGTAGATAGGGAGTTAGTAATGATGTAATTTTTTTCATGTAGTACTATCATATCCTGTACAACCCTTGAGGGTACATGGCAGGAATTTGATGACGATGATGATGACAAAGAATAAAATTTGTGAAAACAAGGAAGCGGGTAACACTAAATGTGGAGCTAGACTCACTTTTCACAATGCACTCATACGACAATTATCTTGCCAAGACAAGTTAGAGACTTGTCTTGGTAAGATAATTGTATTTTTTAAATAACAGTTTTATAAAAGAGAACCATATTTTGTAGAGCCAGAGTTTAGTTAGGGAATGGCAGTTCAGAGTAGTGTGTGGAATGTATATTTGGAATGTATAGTGTGTGTAATGGAATGTATATTATCTGAAGTAACTAGAACAGGATTACGTATTGGTGAGTCTTTGGTGAATGATGCAGTAATAAATAGTATGAAAGTGATTGGGAGTCAACAAAATAAAACCACAAGAGGTCTAGAAGAAACATGATGTCGTGAGCATTGGGGGTAAGTAAAAGAGCATTGAGTAATGAAACTGGGAGAGTCATGCTGAATAGCATAGAAAATGAGTCCATGAGTGACGCTTGTGTGGACTTGAATGGAATTAAGAATGGTAAGATATATAGTGATTCTATGATTAAGGGTATGGAGAGTGGTATGTCTGAGGAGTGCTTGGCTGGTGGTGATAACTGAAAGAGTGGATTTAGCAATAAAGTGAGGCCTTGAAGCAGACAAGATAATATTTTTCGCAAAGTTGGGTAGGGCGATAGTGAATGCAGAAGATGTCAAAGTCTTGCAAGATGACTTAGATAGATTGGAGTTCTGGACTAAGGAGAATGGATGTCAATTTAATGTGACAAAATGTAGGGTTATGCATTTCGGAGCGAAAAGATTAGCAGCAGTATACCACATTGGTGGAACTGTACTCCAAGAGATTGATGAGGCCAGGGACTTGGGAGTGTTGGTGGATAGGGAGATGAAGTTTAGGGGGCACATTGTGAAAGTAGCTAAATCAGCTCATCAACTCACTTGGTTGTTGAAAAATACCTTGACGAGCAGAGAAAAACAAGTTATTGTACCTCTGTACCGAGCCCTGATAAGACCTCATCTCGACTACTGTGCCCAGATTTGGTCACCTCGGTTCCTTCTTGATGGGGAGGAGGTTGAGAGGATCCAGAGGCGAGTGATTAAGATGATAGCAGGTCTATGGAATGCACCATATGAGAACAGGTTGAAGATTTGTGGGTTGCAGAAACTAGTTGATAGGCGAAAAAGGGGAGATATGATTGAGACATTCAAATTGCTAAAAGGATTCTATAGGATTAATTCAGATGATATTTTTGAGATCAGGACTGGTGGTGGGAGAACTAGGGGACACCCATGGAAGCTGGGCAAGAGCGTGGTTAGCAGGAGTGTTAGAGCTGGGTTCTTTACTTTTAGAGTGGTAAATGAGTGGAATAAGCTGCCAGAGTCTGTTGTGGGTGCTATGACAGTGAGCGAGTTCAAGGCAAGGTATGATAGATACTGTGAGAATGTTGAACAGCTGTGTGAACATGATGTTTAGGGCCTCCCTCGATGAGTCTAAGGACTCCTGGAGTAGCCCGTGGTAATAATAATAATAATAATAATATTTATGGTGGGAACAAATGACCTGAGTGGTGGTATAAATCCGGTAGCAAAAGATTTAAGAACATTGTTAGATATTGTGAAGACGAAAAGTGTCAAAAATGTCTGCATCCAAACTTATCACCTCATCTAAAAGGGAATTTAATTTCTTCAGTTGCCTTATGGATTCTTCAAACTATAGAAGAAAAATTTCTCTTTCACTTCAAGATCACTCAACATACCAAGAACTTAATCATGATCCCACAAACAGGCAACTGAAGAAATTAAATTCCCATCTAGATGAGGTAATAAGTTTGTATGCAGACATGATAGAAAGGCTAAAAACACATTTCGCAAGACCTCCTAGATTTTATGGTCTACCTAAAATCCACAAGACAGATATTCCTCTTTGTCCTATAGTGAACTGTATTGATTCGCCTACTTATCGCATAGCCAAATATTTAGCGAAATCATTGAAATCATATATAGGCAAATCACGCTCTTTTTTGAAAAACTCTTCGGATTTCCTAAATAAATTAAAAAATACATCTCATTACAACCTACTGATCTTATGGTGAGCTTCGATGTAGAATCTCTATATACTAAATGTACCTCTCAAAGAGACTTTACAATTACTTGCTGACATCTTCCCACAAGACACACGAAATCAAATAAATTATTTGATTTCGTGATGCACTCTGGATATTTCTTGTGTCAAAACAAATTCTACAACCAAGTGGAAGGAACAGCCATGGGAAGTCCACTTTCACCTGCTCTAGCCAACTTTTATTTAGAACATTTAGAAGACGTCTTGTTTTCATCTATATTCCCTCAACCATCCTTTTGGGTGCGATATATAGACGACATCTTTTCAGGCTGGTCTCATAACAGAGATTCCTTACCTTTCTTTTTAGCCAGAATCAATTCCTTACATCCTCGTATTAAGTTTATCATGGAGATTGAAAAAGACAACAAGTTATCCTTTTTAGACGTCCTCCTCATCCGTTCACCTTCAGGTATTCTAACAACAACAGTTTACAGAAAACCCACTTTCACTGGACGTTATATTCTCAAACAATCTACACATCATCCTTATCAAAAAACAGGAATCATGAGATGTTTAATCTGACGAGCTAGAACTAATTGTTCAACTCCTCACGAATTACAGAAAGAACTTTCAACTATCAAACATCACATGAAATTAAATGGCTTTTCCGAAAAAAGTACACAACATCTGTTCGATTCCTACAATCCAATCCAGAACAACAGATATTCAATATGTCGAGTTCCAATTCCATATATTTCCAGGATTTCAGAACCAATTTCAAGAATTCTGAAGAAATATGATTTAACAGCCACTTATACACCTATTAACAAAATATCCATCTATTTCCCCTCTTCTAAAGATAAATGCTCAACTATATCTCTGCTTGGTGTGTATCAAGTTCCTTGTAACTGCAATCTGTCCTATTTTGGACAAACAGGATGCTCTATAGAAAAAAGAATTCAAGAACATCAATCATACATTCAGCACAACAAATCCAATAAGTCTGGATTGGCTCAGCACCGAATAGAGACAAGCCACAACATCCTCTGGTCCAAGATGCCTTCTACACAGATGTCGCTATAAATTTGAATGCCTATTCAAAGAGAGCGCTGAAGCCTTATCATGGAACTTCAACACCCTAACTTGAATCAAAATGACTGTATATCCTTATCAAAAATATGGGAAAGTTTAATCAAGATAACACATTATTTACAAAAAGATTTTTTTTTTAATTGAGACTTTTAATTCCTACATTAGTCTAATGTTATTTATAAATTAAGATTATTATATTAAATTGTGAATTAATACCTATAATTTAATCATCACTCTGATGAAATTTTTCCTCTAATGCTTAGCAATGTAACATCACGTGGCTCGTTCTACTTTTGAATGATCAATTGTTGGTATTCCACCTTGTTAAAAACTGTTCCTATGTAGCCACTGAAGATAGTCTGTTATTTTCAGATGGAAATCTTTGGCAAATATTAAAATATTCTTGTGTAAATGTGTGTATAATTGATAAGTCTTTGAGATTATACAGTATATCACTGCAAAATATTTATACCAATTTATTTCAGTATTTCAAGTAAAATATTATCTACTCCTACTGCTTTTCTGCATTTCAGCTTTCTGGTGGCTTTTTCTATTTCAACATACGTGGTTCCTAAATTGCATTTGTTACTGCTTTTCTCATTTAATCATTTTTCCAAGTAATTATATGGAAAAATGCTTAAATGAGATGTCACATATTCAGAATATCATTATATTTAGATTTTATAACACTTTTACAATCCTTGAACTACTTTTGCAGTAATCCAGCTGTTATTTTCCACCATTTCTAAGCTTTCTAAGTAACATCTAAAACTTTTGGCTGCCATCATGATATTTATCTTTCTTCAAAATCTTTCTGAAGTTAAAATATTATAAAGTATAACTTGATGTATAAGAATGTAAGCCATGATAATTAATAAATAACATTGGATTTATCTTATGTATATATTTTTATGAGTATAAAATTTTCACCCTAGTATCAAGGGCATCTTTAGTACTACTCTCAAATTAAACAACAAGAACAGAAACCAGTATATTCGACAATGACGTGTGAACATGTATGTACGTATGTGATGTAGAGCATCATGGTCTAATTATATTAAGGTTCTAGTAAAAATAACTTTAATAAGATTTAATAATAAATAAAAAAAATAAAAATATATAAATTTAAGTTAATTCAGGAATTTGTGAAGAACTATTTCCCATAAGAGGGATAATTTAAGTCCATCATTTCCATTTAGATTTGGACAATGTACAAAGTTTCACAACTCTCTTTTTATAAACATTACAAAAAATTTTACTTTTATGGATTCTACTTGCTTCTAAAGAATTCGTGTCTGGTGGTGATAGCATGCTCTGCAAGTTCCAATTGCTGTGGCTCATGGAACTTAACATAATCTAAATGTTTATCATGATGTACAACTGTAGATGTACCTGTTTGGCCAAAATATGATACTCCACAGTGGCAAGGAATGCGATATACTCCAAGGAGAACTAAAGGTAGAAGTTTATCTTTAGCTGAGCCTAGAAACATAGATATCTTGTTGATAGGATGGAAGGACACTTGTAGACCAACAGATCTAAGTAGTTTGGCCTTACCTTCTGAGAGACTCCTTTAACATAGGGAATGGTGACACACTAGACCATCTCTGTATCACTATTTTGATGGGAGGCAGATGACGAGGAAACTCTATAAGTATTATCTTGTTAACGTATGTTTTGGTAAAGCCATTAGTATGGAAGATGGTGTGATTTATTTCTTGGGAGAGCAGCAATTCAGTGGAGCAAAGAGAGTGCACCCCCATGAACTAAATTCTTAATGGTGCCAGATTTTTGGCAATTATGATGGTGTGAAAGAGGATGAATGTAAAGTCCAGTATGTGTTTTTTTTTTCTGAATACTAAGAAGTGAAGGTTACTATCTGGTTTATGAAATAAGAGATCTAAAAAGGCAATCTGATTGTTCTCTTCTAACTCAAGAGTGAAATGGATATGATGGTGAAAGGTATTAATCTATTGACAAACTCTTGTAGGTCTGTACAGGACCTATGCCAAACTGCAAAAACACATCATCAACATATCTGTACCATAAGGACACTTTTAGGAAGGATGCCATTCAGTATATGTTGTTCAAATCTTTCTATGAAGTAGTTAGTTAGGGTGGGAGACCTACCCATTGATGTGCCCCCGGTTTTTTGGTCAAGTTTATTTTGGTATGTGAAATAGCCAGAAGGAATGACAAATCTTGCTTGAGGAAATTAAATGTTTCATTTAATTTCCTCATGTGTAAACATGTGTAAATAAGGACACAATATCTAGTTGAAATGATCACCTGGACAAAGACAAAGCTCTGATATCTTTTCTTTAGAATGAGAACTATTTTTGATAAATGAAGAGGGTTTTTTCTGTGAACAGTGAAAGCAATCTGGAAAGGTGTTTTGCAATTTTGTAACATAGAGAACCAATGCAGTCCACCATAGGACATAATGGAATATTCATTTTGTGGTATTTTGGCCATACATATAAACAAGGAAGATGTCCATGGTACCACTTGAGTTTCTTCTTGGTTTCCTCATCCCACGATGCTCTTCATCAAATACATGCAGTTTGTGTGTGTCATCATCAAGAACACAAACTGGTATATTGAATATACCAGTTTGTGTTCTTGCTGTTTAATTTGAAAGTACTGAAGATGCCCTCGACACTAAAGCAAACATTTTATACTAATAAAAATAAAATATACATAAGGTAAATCCTTTTTATGTTATTTATTAACTATAAAGTGTCATAGAGAGAGAAAATATAAAAGAGCGTAAATTACTCCTGCCAAAAATTCGACCCATCTTTCTATTTGTCTATTGCAAAAATATGATTTGTAGTTTGTATCAGAGGACATTTGCTTGTTATGGCGGAAGGAAGAAAGTGGTGAAGAGTACTGGCAGTCATGCTTTCAAGATAGAAATAATAGCACAACTTGGATTTGCAATGTTTAGTATGTTTAAGAATATCACTGGCAAATTTCATCTCTATGGAAACTTTTTCTGCTATAGTTAACTTCTGCTATAACAAACCAACAGGAATCAAAGAAATAAAGTGAAACATTGCAATGAATTTTCTTTAGAAAGAGCATTAATGAATGGAGTTTTCACTAAACTTTTAAGTTTGTTATAGTTAATGAGTTTATTATATTGGATTTGCTATAGTAAGAGATTGGTGGGTTTCTTTTTTTTTATCTAAAATTTGGTTAAATTTGATTGGAACAGACCTTGGTATAGTGCAAAAAGAATGACAAAAATCATTTACTTTTTTTGTTTGATTTAAATTATAAGGATTAAGTTCTAAGATATTTAAATTAAGTATTATTAATATTCGTATTTTCAGAAATAATTATTAGTTAAACAAAAACTTACTTGTCTGTCTCCCTAAAAAAAATAAATTTAAAAAAATTAATACAAAATTATTTTAAGATATTAATATATACATACATTCAAGAAAGGTCTCTATAAATATACATTTGAGTGTTTTGTAATGTTTTACAGAATAAATTCAACAGAAAAAATATTAACTAGAAGTTAAACTTGAATTTATTAATAAGTCAATGAAATTACAATTTAAATATTTCATTCACTTAACCAGATAGATTAAACCCACTGTGGAAAGTAATTGAACCTATGAGCAGGGCTCAACAAATTATGCAAAATCCTACTTAGCAATCAGAAAATGTACTTGTCTAAGACCTCCACTTTTATTTTTAAGATATTCCCCAGTATACCAAGGAATTCCATAAAGTGATTATGGTGATGCATTTGTGTTTCTTAAAGTTAAAAAATATTTCATTTATAAAAATTTTTATTAAATAAAAAACATTCTATTTTGTCCAGTCTACAAATACTTACCAACTGGAAAAATCTACTCAATACGTGAGTATATTTGTCAAGCCCTGCCTATGAGAAACTGTAATGGCAGACTGCTGACACCAAGCTTACAGGTCAATATACAAATTATAATGAATCTTTTAATAAAACTTATGCTTCATTCCTCTTTATCATTCATTCCACTTTCTTAATCTTCTAATTATCATCTTTAACAAACGCCCTAATTATATTACAAATAAAGATCAATTTAAAGCATGTATGATTTATTAATTGAATTATTAATTCAAAATAAATGAATAAATTCTTCCTATCATGAATTTAAGAATTTTAGGACAAAAGTCCTGTTCTTCTGGTCTCATGGCACTGCTTTCTTGGTCTACCATTTCTTCTTTTTCATTTATTTTATATCTGTATAATAATACTGATAGTCTGCTATTGTAAATTCAGTTTATATGTTCTATTCATTTTTGTTTATATTTACTTATGTAATAATTAATATTTTTATATTCAGATATGCAAAATTTTTTCATTTGTTTTATGACCCTACATGACATATCCATCTGCTTTTCTGAGAAATTTATTTTCTGCTGTTTGAATTCATTTCCCTGTTTTCTTTTCTTTCATTTTTTTTTTATGGTCCTTGTTTCACTTTCATACAATAAAGATGGTTTAGACAGGACATCATATAATCTGCTATTCTAGTATGTTTCTTGTAATAGGGATAGTTAAATATATTATTTATGATGTCATTTACTTTTAATAGAATTTGTAATTTTTATGTCTATATCTTTTTCATCTTCACATAGTAAGAATCTGAAAGTATTTATTTGATCTAATAATTTATTATCCCCTATTTCACTTCTTACTGGATTTTCTCCTTTGAAAGCCATTAAATTTTTTCTTTCTTTAGATATTCTTATTTTATACTGTCCTGAGATTTCATTTAATGATATTACTGATCTTCATAAAACACCTCCTGATGTAGCTAATATAATTTGATCATCTGAAAATAATAGTGTATCCATCTTTGTTTGCGAGTTTATTTGTATTCCAAAAGGTTATGATGTATGTGTGTGTGTATATGTATATATATATATATATATATATATATAAAGAAGCCAGGTCTTTCTGACCAAAGGGCTTCATCTATAATGACTAAGCTATGGAGGCTGTTTGCATTACATCTAACTGTCAAGTAATACACACGCACACACACACACCCTAATCTTAATCCTGTGGCCTCATCTCTTAAAGGGTTGCAGCTAATTATTACTAGGGGGACATGACACAAGGTGGTTTCCCGTTGCCTTCCTTGCCACAAGTATTTATGACTGTAGCCGTGTGCGTGTGTGTTCACGGGACTGGTTTGATGTTTTGAGGGATGAAAAACCCCTCTACCTCTGCTCCGTATGAGACCGGTTGACTCACTTTTGGTCAAAACAGACTAGATAAACATTTCTCACTTCATAGACAGGAATCAAACCCAGGTCTTTCCAACCAAAAGGTTTCATCTATGCTGACCGAGATATGGAGGCTCATATATATATATATACAGGTAACCCTCGTATAACGTGGTACTTATACAACGCGGTTTCGATATAATGCGGTCCACAATATGTAGTAACCCTTTATCTTTTCATATGTTTTTCACCGTGCGTCTTGAAAATCAAATTTTATCTTCGTTAATTTTGTGTCTGCCTGTATCACGCATGTAGTTATAAGTAGCGAATTTATATTAGGGGAAATACCCTTTAGCATGCATGTACGTCAATTGTTTACCATATAAAGTGTTTATTGTTGAAAATTGTCTTCATTTTCTGCCAGGAAAGCGCATTAAAAATCATAATTATGTTAATCTCAAGCTGAGCACTTTATTTTCTGGTGAGTTACATACAATATGTAATGCTTTTTTGTGTGAAAAATTTATTTTTATAGTAATGGTCACAAACTGCAATGAAAGGGAAAAACCAACATTGAAAAGAAAATTCATTTCCCTTGAAGAAAAAAATTAAAATTGGAGAAAAAACAGAAGTTATTGCAGGGACTTTGAATTTAAATGAATGAACAATTCGAATAATCAAACAAAATGAACATAAAATCCGAGAAAGTATTTATTGCTGGGTCAACGATAAGTGCAAAGCGTGTTGCTCATGTATGCATTCTAATGAAAAAATGGAAAAATCTCTAATGATTTGGATAGAATCATTTGGACTACACTCAAAAGAAAATTTCTTTGGATGGAAATCTTATTAAACAAAAGCTCTCAAAGTTTATAAACATTTATAGTGCAGACCAGGTATTCAATGCAGATGAATCTGGGTTATATTGGGACAAAAAATGCAAAAAAATACATGACAAAACCAATGTTTATTAACCGATCCTCAAATTCTTGTGCCATGAAATATTAAAATATGCACTTTATTTTATTTTGCCTAAAACGTTTATGCATTATGGGCAATGAAGTTTGTATACAATTTGTAATTTTTATAATTTTATACTATGTATTTGTTCATAGTTTATATGTTTTCTTAACTTATATGAATTACCTGAATTACGTGAATCACGTAAATAAAAATATATTTTTGTTAGATATGTCATTGTTGTTTATATAATTAAAAAAAAAAAGATTTCGGAACATAACCCTCCTTTTTCTATGTGATCTGAGTCTCGCATAACGCAATTTATATAAAGCTGCATTTCTGTGGAACCTAACATCCACGTTATACAAAGGTTACCCGTATGTATATAAATATATATATATACATACAGGTATATATATATACCTGTATGTATATATACGTGTTCCAGACCTTCACGTGTTCCAGACCTGAAGATGATCCACGTGAAGGACATCCAAAAAGTGTAACAACACCAAAAATCATCGATCAAATGCACGATATGGTATTGGATGACCGGCGAGTCAAAGTGCATGAAATAGGTGAGTGTCAGTAGGTGCATTGTCCTGCAAAAGCAACATACCTCTGCTTAATTTCCCGCAGCATTTTTCCTTCAGTTTCTTCAGAGCTGTTGAATAAACTGTTGCTGTAACAGTTTCACCTTTTTTTTTTGTGGTAAGGATTACACCATCCATATCCCAAAAGACAATGGCAAGAAGCTTCCCTGCTGACTTTTGAGTTTGGAACTTCTTTGGCTGTGAAGAATCTTTGTGTCTCTATTCCATTGACTGTTATTTTAGTCTTTGGATCATAGTGATGAAGCCATATTTCATCAAGAGTCACAATACAAGCCAAAATTTTGCACCTGATTTCTCAAAATGATCCAAAATCCCTTGAGATGACAGCACACATTCTCTCTTTTGGTCAGCATTCAAACATTTGGAGACCCACTTTGCTGAGAGCTTCTGCATGTCCAGATGTTGGTGGATAATGATCCCAACTCATTCCCTGGATATTCCCAAAATCTTTGGAATGTTTTTGGCTGGTATTCATCTATCATCAAGAATCATGGCATGCAATGCATTGATGTTTTCAGGTGCGATCACTGTGGAAGGGCTCTTCCTGACCTGGGGGCATTTGTTATCTCAAGATGCCCAGTTTTAAACTTGACCACCCATCTGGCAACTGTTGATTATGCTGAGGCACAGTCTCCTAAAGTCTCACATGTTTCATGAATCTCAGCTGCCAATTTTTCTTGCAGCACAATAAACTTGATGAGAACTTGCACTTCTGTGTCTTCGAATCTTCAAAACTTCTGGCATGTCTTCTTATATATCCTAAAAGAAAAAGGACAAAATATTACAATTTGATGAAATTAGGGTTAAAGGGTTTTAAGATATGTTCTTTCTTGTGGTTACATCAGTTGTTTTAATATTTTGTTCCAGGTGTTTATCAGAACTTTTCAGCTCCCCCCACTGTATCTGTGTGTGTGTGTGTGTGTGTACATACACACACACACACACACACATATAAAAGTATAGGTGATAGGGTAGAACCCTGCCATACTCCTGATATGTCTCACCATTCTGGTATTTGTTCAAATTTGACTGCTATTTTATTTCTTGTATATTTGTTAAACAGACTGCATGAGTCAGTTTGAGATATTTAGACTGACTAATTTTTAAACAATCTTTCTGTATTAATTTTATCAATGGCTTTTTCATAATCAATAATGTTTTCTTTTTTGAAATTCTCTTCTCTTTTCAATAATTAATTTTAAAGTAAAAATTAAGTCTAAGCAAAATCAATCTTTCCGGAATATCGTTTGTAATTCTAGCAATTTGTCATTTACAGTATTGTTTAGCTTCTCTTTTAATATTTCTGCATATGTTTTGTGGCCTGCATTTAATAGAGTAATTTCCCTATTTTTTTTTTTTTTTTTTTTTTTTTTTTTTTTTCCCAGTCATGGAGCTGACCATAACTAGTGTATCCACAGGTGGCAGGTAGTGGATCAACCCCTCCCCCACTTTCAAGATAAGGAGGGCAGCTGCAAGATAAGCAGGATAACCTGACAAATAAACAGTCTTGGAACAACAGCAGCATTCCATCAGGAGTGGTGGAGCAGCCTTAGGCAAGGCCTGTCAAAATAAAACATCACAGAACCATAAGATGACAATGTGATATGGTGCACTATGCTGCCATTAAATAAGCATGTCCCTGAGGAGATATCTGAAGATAAACTGCAGACTCTTCACCAGGTAAGGTGCAGCTGCATAGGCATCTGCTCCATGTCAGGAATGGCCTCTGTTTAGGGGGATTGATGGTATTCTGCACCAGTCCCTGGCTAGGAAGTAGCAACTTCTAATACCTCAATTTCGGGGTCCAAATACCAACTAAGGTATCCTGGACATTATAAGAAATGAGCATACAGTATCAAGGTAGACATAGTGACTCGAATGTTGCCCGGGTCAACAACGTTTGCATCCATAGAGGACTATGTTCAAAAAGTTACCACTACAGTCTCCAAATTATTTCAATCACCTTAAAAATGAATGAACACCACCAAACAAGAACATTGGGAATTGCCTGAATATCCTCCAGTTCAATATTGAGGATTCACTAGATCAAAATCAGAGGTATTAAATAACATTCTTACCAGGCACAAAGTAGGCATTGTTGCCTTACAAGAAACTCACCACACCCCACAAGGAAATATTACCATTCTTGGCTACATTCTTCTCACTGATAAATTTGATGAAAGACATGGCCTGGTGATCTATGCAAAATCAAATTTGGAAAGAATCTCTAAATCTCTGGACCATTCACAAAGTGACTTTTTTTGTTGGTATCCAGTTGGACAACCTCTCAATCCACAATGTATATAAGCCTCCTCTACTTGACCTACAACTGATAGATTGGATGTTAACAAACAACCTCTACCTCCTCTACAACAGCAAGCAACCTGGAACTTTTAAATCTGGAAGATGGAGTTCAGAGACTATGTTATTTTATTTTTTAATTTTTTTCCACCAGAGGTCAGGCTAGAGTAAATGATTAACAAGTATTTAGATTCATCTTGCTTATATATCTTCTTCTGGTTCCCATCTGCCATATGGCCACGGGAGGGTAGCTATATGCTACCATTCTAGGGAGAGATGATTATGAGCAAGGTGGTTTCCCGTTGCCTTCCTTGCGGTAAGTATTTGTGACTGTAACCTTTGTGTTCACGGGGCCAGTTTGCCTGCTTGCGGGATGAAAAACCCCAGATAAACTGGCGGAAAAAAACCCTGCTGCCCACGCCCAAGACCGGCTAACTTGGCTATGGCTGAGGAAGATCCTTAAGCTCCTCACGTCGTGGACGGGAATCGAACCTAGGACACTCCTTCCCCAGGCATATGGTTGCGAAGCGCAAAGCCACTAGGCTAACCGCGTGGACATGCTTATATATAGTTATTTATTTATTTAGCGTATGATGCACAGGCTCAAGATATTACATACATATTGCATGAAAACAATTGTAAAAATTATATCAAAAGGGGTACAATAAGTTAAAATAATTAAAATTAAGAATCAGAGATTAATCCTTAAATCCCGGATTCACTCCAGAGATTCAGGGGTCAGTTTAAAAAAGGCCTCTTTAGTGCCTGAGAATAAGTAGACAGGGCACTCAAGCCCACTGTGGTTAATAGTCTGAATCCCGCTTCCACATTCACAGTTTGGAGTATTGGACCATTTCCATTTATGCAGGAGATGTTTACATCTCCCATGTCCTGTTCTGATCCGATTTAAAGTGGTCCATAAATGTCTAGGGAGATCGAAGCCCTCCAGATGAGATGTTGGATTTGAAACAGGAATTTGAAAATTGGAGGCTTGTTGAAGCCAATACTCCCTCCATGACTCACACAGATTGAAGTTCTGGTTGCAGTCCTCCAGGCAGGGTGCCTGGATTTCAGTTTTGTGAAGTATGGAAGGAAATGTCTTGGTGGATAGGCAAAGAATTGTTTCCAATTATTTTTGTCCATAATTTGCTTAAGGCTTGGGTACTGCGAAGCAAGGGGAGGGGCTATATTGCTGAGAGTTGGGAGTCAGTAGCCAGGAGTAGATCTTAGAGCACCAGAGATTGCCCTCATAGTTTGATTCAGTTGGACTTCAACAAGAGAAGCATGTGTGCTGTTCAACCACACAGGAGCGCAACACTCTGCTGTAGAATAGACCAAAGACAGTGTGGTAGTGCACAGTGTGTTGGCATCAGCACTCTAAGAAGTACTAGAAAGTTTATGCATTATATCATTACAAGTTTTTAATTTTTCAGCGATATTTCCTAAATGATATTTAAATGTCAAACTTCTGTCTAGGATAGTCCTAAGTATTTTGGATGATTGTTAAATTTCACCAGTTTATTTCTGAAGTAAACTTTTGGGTATTTAGCCTGGATATTACTTAAATGAAAGGATGCAGCTTCAGTTTTGTTCAGGTTGGGTTGTAGTTGCCATCATCTAAAGTATTTATCAAGCACAGCCAGATCTTCAGTTAAGATCTTTTCAGCTTTTTGAAATGTGGAATGTTGAAATGCAATAGCAATATCATCCACGTACATGAATTTCCTTGATGTTGTCACTGGGATATCACTAAAAAAAAAGCAATGGGACGAGAACTGACCCCTGAGGTAGGCCATTTTTAATCTTAAAGAATTTACTTTTGGATTCATTGAGAGATACTTGAATCCATCTGTCTGCTAATATTTGATTAAGTAGATTAGCTAGTTTTGGTGATTGGACAGTTTCTAAGAATTATAAAATGAGACCCTCTCTCCACACTGTGTCATAGGCAGCAGAGAGATCCACAAATACCACTATCGTTTTCAATTGTTTTTCAAAGCTATTCTCTATGAAGGTTATCGAGGCCATTACGATAGATGCTTAGCAAGGTGATAGGTCAGTAGTTGGAAACAACTGTGGGATTTATGCCAGGTTTTAAGATGGCAATGATTTTAGATCTTTATTTTTTTGTCAATATTTTCTGTATAGTGCAGTGTCATGTAGCTTGTATCTTATACATACATAATTTTCCTGATGATGAACTCAATACAGAGGTCAAAACATCGAATGTTACTTTCCTAATGTTAAGTAAAGTAATTATTCTAACGTGTGTTGTGTCTCCATAAATTCTTCATTATGAATGCTGCCCACCATGTAACCTTGAAAGAAAGACTAAAAAGATATTTAGCAGGATGGTAAGTGGGAGAGCCAATATCAATTATAGGAAGTAATGGATAATCATATTTATGAACTTTGGCAAGACCACAGATGTGGAGGATGAGCATGATGAATACAGAATTTTTCAATAATGGAGGCATCCCGTGAATGTACCTTGTCGAATAATTATTTAATTTGTTTATTTCGCTCTAAATCAGTTTCTGATTTTAAAATTTGTTATAAAGAGAGGTAGATAATGGCTGAATGATATGATATGATATTAGAACAATTATTTGTTCTAATTCAAACTTCTGAATTGATCTATATGTGAATGTTAAATGAGCTCATGTTGCTAAGACTGTTTTTTAAGGTGTTTTTAAGCTCTATAATTTGAGCATTATGTGAAAAGAACTGCTTGATTTGATGCAAGTGATCTATAAATGAGTCCTTGCTAGCTTTTTGATAAAATTCTGTGTACTATATGAGATTTTTTTACAAAGTAGTTCACCAAATCTTCTAGTGGCTTTCCAACATTCCTTGCCATAGAGGTTAGTGACTAGTTTTAAAGGAATGTGTAGTAGATATGTTATATTTTTATAATGGCTGGCACATGTACAGAAAAACAGACTTATTTAACTGAATATACTTCATCCCGTGTTACCCAATGTGGTAGGGATTCAATGTCTGGATAACAAGTAATAATGCCAATAACAGACAATGAAATAATCACAATCAATTTTCAGCTTTTCTGATGTTAAGTAGGAGTTTAATATTTAGATAGCAATAAAACTGAAATAACAGACATTGCTGAAATAACCAAGTTTTGAACTTTTCTGTTGAAAGTTAGATTTGCATGGTGTCTGCCAGGTGTCTACTAATCTCTTCTACAATGACCAAATAGCAGAACAGGCAACATTAGAATCTCTGAACACAAACACAATATTCACTACCACTACTAGTACACCATAAGTACTACCACTATGGCTGCTCAAGACTTACATACAATACTTTGCATAAAAAATTTCAATAAAATTAGATGTATAAAACTGGCTCACATCTGCAAACTGCTCATTCTTATACTGCTTCCCATTACAACGTGCGATTATTTCATGTTTAGGGCTACAATATATATTAATATGTAATAGTAATATGCTTGATATCTCAATTCTAGGATACTATTTTAGAGCAGTTTTAATCTACAGAAAAAGCTGAAAGAGACCTCAGGTATATTTAAGAAAAAACAACTATGTATCCTTCAAAATAAAACAGGAGAAACAATATCTGAAAAGGATGATTAAATACAAAAATGGATGAAATATCTAGAAGAACTGTTTATTGATAGCAGACAAAATCCAGAAAATACTTATGAACAGATGGAAGGTCCATGCATTCTAAGATCAGAGGTAGAATATGAGTTGAACTCAGCTAAAAATCGCAAAGCCTTAGGCCCTGATAAAACACCAGCAGAAATAGTAAAGTTATTAGAAGGTGACAACATTACTAAGTTAGTAAAGCTATTTAATAAGATCTACAATACAGGTATAATCCCTCAAGGATGGTTACGTCGACCTTCATCATGCAACCTAAAAACACAAATGCAAAAACTTGTAATGATTATAGAATGATTAGTCTAATGAGTCATGTTTGCAAAATGTTCCTGAAAATAATTTAAAAAAGAATATACAGAAAATGTGAAGACACTATCAGCTTTAAAAGCAGTTTGTGAATGAGAGAGGCTCTTTTCTGTTCTTAAATCTTATTCCATGAATGGAGTGACCAAACAAGGAAGTATTCATTTGCTTCATGGACTTTGAGAAAGCATTTGACAAAGTCCAACATACTAAAATGACTGAATTATTAAAAAGAATTGGATTAAATGGTAAAAACATCAGAATCATCAAAAACTTATACTGGAACCAAAGGGCATCTGTTCAAGTTGATGGCATTATTACAGACTCCATTAATATCGAACCAGGAGTAAGGCAAGGATGTGTGCTGTCGCCTCTCCTTTTTAACACATACTCAGAAGCCATATTTCAAAGAATCTTAAATGGAAGAGAGGAAGGAATTAATGTAGATGGTTAAATCATCATTGATATGCTGATGACATATCTATCCTGGCTGACAATATTCAGGATCTTCAAAAGCTTCTCGAACTAGTGAATAAAGAGAGTGAAAAAATGGGATTAAGAATAAATATTATCAAAACTAAATTCATGGTTCATAAGCAAGATACCAAATTCTTAATTCAGCACTTTCTTTAAACGAGAAACAAATAGAAAGGGTGACAAAATTTAAATATCTCGAATGCTGGTTAAATGAAGAATGCAATCAGAAATAGAAATAAAAGTTAGAATTGAAATGGCAAGAAAAAATTTTCTCCTGATGAAATCAACATTGTGTAACCACAATTTAAATTTAGAGCTTAGAATATGCATTGTTAAATGCTATGTATAGTTTGTACTGCTGTACAGTGCAGAAACTTGGAACTGAAGACAACATGGATAAAAAAACATGAAGCCTTTGAGATGTGGTTATATAGACGAATGTTAAAAATCCTATGGACAGCAAAAACATCCATTCAAGAAGTACTGGAACAAATGGGGAAATCATGTGAACTTTTAGATACCATAAAAAGAAGAAAACTGCATATCTTGGTCACCTACTTTGTAATGAAAAATATAAGATACTTCAATTGATTATAAAAGGGAAGATAAAAAGAAGAAGAGGGCAAGGAAGACAAAGAAAATCTTGTCTGGCAGACATCAGGCAGTGGGCTGGCATGAGCGCTGAGGGACTGTTCAGAGTGGCTGAATGATTGCTCAAAATTTACCAAGGTGGTTGCCGACCTCCGATAGGAGATGGCACTCAAAGAAGATCCCAAATTTGAAAAAGTAACTTCACTCATCACTCCAGAAAATACATTTCAGTTCAGTTCTTTGGAATCAGGCTTCAGTAATCATGACTGTAACCATTGTTTATTATACTTGACAAGAAATTATATTCTTCTTTTAATCCTATATCCAAGCATAAGTAGACCAGTTTGATCTACACAAAGGTTTCATCAGTAGGTGCCAGACCCAAGAAAACAGACCGTATTAAATCAATGCAGAAGTCATATATTTTCCACATACAAGTACAAAAAGGTGTATCACTTTATTATTAAATACTTGGAATGAGAGAGAGACAGCTGTGAAAATTTTTCTTTTGGTTACAATGCATATTATACTTGACAAGAATTTATATTCTTGTTTTATTGTTATTATTATTATTAATATCTAACCTCCATGAAGTTAAAGGACTAATCGTGAAAGGTCTATACTCTCTCATGCAAAAAGATCATCAAACTATGCCTTAAACCTATTCCCAGTTTCCAGAAGCATACTTTCAGGCAATGCATTCCACTCATCAATCACTCTCCATACAAGGAACCTACCTCACTCCTCTGCTCACACCCTCCTTATACAGCTTCCAGGGATGGCCTCTAGTTCTATCCTTGCCTCCTTCTACTCTATGGAATATCTCCTCCACATTAATCTGGTAACAGCCAATCACCAACTTATATATCTCAATCATATCCCCTCTTCTTCTATTCACAAGGCTCTGCAAGTTGCATTCCCTCAATCTTTCCTCATATCTGACATTCCATAGATCTGACCCTAATTTAGTAAACCTTCTCTGGACCCTCTCCAATACATTCTTATCCACCTGAAAACTAGGCAACCAAATCTGTGCACAGTAGTCCACCATATGTGGCATGATCAAAGTCTTATACAAGGGAACCATAACCTCTTGCTTCTGCATGTCAATGTCCTCATTAATTTCCTCCTAAACTTCAAGTCTATCCACCATCACTCCCAGACTTCTCATCTACTTAACATCCTTCAAAATTTCTTCATTAATTGTATGCTCTGCATTCACTTCACTGCCTAGCAAATTTCAAGACCTAACCTTGTCTACCAAATTCTTGTTATGCTTATTTATGAATCAGAAATAAGGGAAAATAAGATGAAATTGTCACATTGATTGAGTTTATGGGCCTGAAAATAGTTGGAATAAGTGACACCTGGCTGGATGAGATTGATATCTTGATTAGAATAGAAATGGAGGGATATGACGTTTTCATGAAGATAGGAAAAGCAAGAAGGGAGAAAGAAGTGCTCTTATGATAGTATCAAGATCAATATCAAGATCTTGCACTTTGCAGCATTAAATTGACAGCTCTGCTCCTATGCCCACTTTCTATTCAGATTCTCCTGCAAGGCCACAATGTCCATAATATATTGATGGTCCTTCCGATCAATATACATCTGTAAGGATATGTGCATTGCATTATGGGATACTAGGGCAAATGATGTGAAGTCATTGGCCTCTCTATATATGAGATGCTCTGTCATGAAGTTACTTCATGCGCAAGCTTTGTTTGCTTGCACTTGGATAAAGGATGAAACCAAGAATATAATTTCTTGGCATCTTTAATTTATAATATAACCAAGTGGAAAAACTCTAAATGTCTAAGTTTGTTGTCTCTTAAGAACTCAGGAAATTCATTCTTCTTTCCTGATGCTATCTCTTCATTCCATTCAATATTGCACAATTGAAATCACCCATAATGATCACACTTTGCTTGCTCACTAACGCATACACTTACACATGCACTTCATACAACACTGCTTCATTCTCCACTTGTATATCAACTTTGTGCAGACATAATTCCCCTATTATCATAAGAGAACTTCTTCCTCCCTTCTTGCCTTTCCTATTCTTCATGAAAACATCATATCCCTCCATTTCTTCATTTCTATTCTAATTAAGATATCAATCTCATCCAGCCATGTTTCACTTATTCCAACTATTTTCAGGCCCATAAACTCAATCAATGTGACAATTTCATCTTATTTTCCCTTATTTCTGATTCATAAATAAGCATAACAATTCATTTCTTAGTCAATAACCAGTCCTATGGATGCTTCCACAATCTGTAGCTTCTCCCCACCCATTCCTATGTGCTCAACCCCCCCCCCAAAAAAAAGATTCAACCTTCATGTATTCCATTCATTTCTATGCTGACCATCCACATATACACATTCATTACTACTTCTGGAATCCACTCTCCTTACACTGTCTTCCTCACCTTCCAGGCCCACTCCATTTCCATGTGCAACTTATTTCCTGTTCTCACATTCTCCTGGTCTGCCTTCCTGCTCATTCACATCATCTCTGACTTCCACTGATACCTTGTTTGCATCACTCATTACACTTCTTTCCAGCAGCAACCTTTCCATATGACTCACTCCCAGCCAGATGCAATTCACACTCTTATACAGTTCCTTTCGTCCTTCAAACTCATCTTACGCATTCAGAAACTGCATTCCTTTCTCTTCACAGATTTCCGCTAACATTCCATTCAAGGTCTTTGCTCTCCTCCACCTCATCATAGTCATGCCTGGCTGACACACCACTACCCTTCCTGCCACACTGTTGTCTTTTATTCTCCTCAATAATCTCCTGATATGCAATCTCACATTCTTCCTATGCCCAACCAAATCATTCATTCCAACCGCAACCACTAACTCATTCACACAACTACCTCTCATATCCACGGCCTCAACAATCCCCCCTCCCCTGTTCATTCTCCATCCTGGAAAAAAATTTCATGCACCCTCTCATCCACTACACCTTTTATGACAGAATTTCCAAATAATACTATTATTGAGTCATTCACTAGTTTTTTCTCTCCACTATCTTCATTTTATTCTTTCACATTGTCCTGTTCATATCCACCATACATTTAATTTCATTCTGTACCCGCCTCATCTTGTTATATATCTACTTTACTATATCTATCTGATCTGTACCTTTATGTTATAATTTGTCTCGACTTTATGCTCTGGCCTTTTTACTGTTGCTCACATTCTGTAGTTTAACAAATTTATTTGTTTTTTTGACTGTGCCAGTTAAACTATTTATTAAGCGCAAGTATGAAAAAAATATAAATAAAAAGCAGATATTATTCCCTGCTAATCTAAACTTTATTTCAGTTAGGACTTAAACTTATCATTTTTAGCATATCATAAATACATTCCCCTTATTAGTCAGATACATGCAGGTTTGTATTTTCAGACTAATGCATTGACAAATCAGTCTCAGTGTGTCTCACAAATCAATTTATTTAAACCTAGAACTTTATATAGACTGTTCAATTTACATGTAAGCATTGACACAATGAATTTTCAAGTCTTAGATAATTACAAGTAATTCTACTTTAGATCTCCTAGAATTCTATCTTATAATCTGGTATATAAGCATAAGTTAGATTAATAATAACGTACATCTTCTACATACAGAATTAAGCTTGCTCTTAGAACATATACTTGTTCATTTACATAGATAATATTTACATTAACACAATTGACTGCAGGACAAACACAGAAAGTGATTTGTATGGAAGTACAATTTTCTCCTTTTATTCATGACTAATTTCACAACATATATTTCTTTCATTCACTATAGTCCTTACTTGATTTCTTTCTCTTCATGATCTTTCTTTCTTCTGACTATACGCCTGGTCTTTATTTCCTGCATTTTCCCTTGTCTTTTGTCAATGATAATCTTTGACCTTTGGAGTCTATTAACCAGCAATGTGGAAACATTGGACATTCGATGAATGCTATCTCCGATGAGCTCTCTGTGGTGACTTGTACAGTTCCCACCGTTTTCTTCTGTTGTTGATATCATTTATTTTTGGAGTCTATTAACCAGCAACATGGCGACGTTAGCCATTCAACAAGTGCTATTTCTGATGAGTTCTTCATGGCTCCAGCAGTGGACAGTGTTTGAACTTCACATGTCGGTGGACCCAGGGAAGACGATGAAAATCCTAAGATGTGAGATGCTTCTCTTTTGCTGACCAATAGTGGGCTTTCACAAGACAGTGGATACAGGTAACACAAGATAAAACACCCTAAGACCTAAGACGCTTCTCTTTTGATGACTGCCAGTGGACTTCACGTGGGGGTGGACCCAGGTAAGAGAAGGCAAAAAAACCTAAAACGATTTCCTTCGTGACACAAGAGTTTATATATTAAGCTCCCGGACTCTGTGTAGTGCGCACACATGATGCTCAATATTACCGTATATGGAATTGTGCTAACATTGGGACGCGATGACGTCACACATTTGGTTGAACACAGTTTCCTAACGAAATTATTACATACATTTTTGGCAAGTTTACAGGAATGACTATTCTATCTATATATTTATGTTTAGATAAAAAAAAAAAAATATATATATATATATATATATCAAGTTCCTGTGATAATCGCAACATGACGTTGCCAAAATATTGGAAGTTTATTAATAATCTATTGTACGTTGTTCCTTACTACTATTCCTTAAGCTATTTAGTAAGAATGTATAACCGATGTCTAAGCCTTTCCACGAGAATTACAATAATCCACGGAGATTCCATCGCACGTCAGGCCTGCCATTACAGTAAAATGAAGCTGAAGCTATCAAGACAACTGAATCGTCTCACTTTCCTAAAACGCTGCCGGGATAACCAGGTAATCCTGAACTGTGTCAAATTCAAGCACCGTTTCATTTCGCAAAAGGCTCTCCGTATTTATAACCATGCCAGCCAAGCTTTTCTCAGGGAACAAATCACTGCTACTCGCCGTTACCTGTGTGACGCTAACTCAGCTATCCAGGCACTCGAAGATGAGTTTTCCAGCACCTTAAACCACGAGGTTTGGTCTATTTTATACAACATCTCATGCACCACTGCGGACAAAGAATTTAAAAAAGTACAGGAACACCACATCAAAAAATTTGAGAATTTAAAAAAGAACTCAAACTCCAAACCACAACTTCCTACCGACACAGTAGTCAAACTGTTGTCAATTCGTTTAAAACCTGAAGCACTCGATGCTCTATCACGTGGCCACAACTTTGCTATTGCACTCAGAAGAATACCTGCTGAAAACATCATGATACAAATTGAATGCAGAATTCGACACTCTCCAAACCAAGTTGCCAATGATATTAGACTGGATGTAGCTTGTGTTTTGACCAAAGCAAAACCACCAAAAACCAACTTGCCCATTAAGGAAATTAAATCTCTGCAAGAATTAAAGAAAAACAAGGAAATAATAATCACCAAAGCAGATAAAGGGAAAGCCACAGTATTGCTTAACCAAAAGGATTACACAGGTAAGCTTAATGCTCTATTATTAGAGCTACTTACCTCCCTGTTGAATACAATCCCACCAACTCACAAATTAGAAAACTCCAATGGCTCCTTAAGAAGGTCACTTCTTGGCCTGTGGAGATTACTAACAAACTAAAACCATATAACTCTAGACCCCCCCATATATATGGACTCCCAAAAATACATAAAGAAAATGTGCCATTATGTCCCATACTGGATGGCATTGATTCCCCCACATACAAATTAGCTAAACATTTGGTCAAAACCCTCACACACTATACTGGCAACACACCTTCACACATAAAAAACTCAGCCCACTTCAAAGCCAGCATAGAAAACCTCACACTAAAACATACTGACGTAATGGTCAGCTTTGATGTCTCCTCCCTATTCATAAATGTCCCGCTCAAAGAATCCTTAGAGCTAATCCAAACTAAATTCCCTCCCAATATCACAGCCCTATTTCAGTTCACAATGAAGTCAGGCTATTTTGTTTGGCAAGGAAAATTCTACAAACAAATAGATGGGGACAGACATGGGTTCTCCCCACCCTTGGCTAACTTTTATATGGAGACTTTTGAAGAGAAAGCCTTAAACTCTGCCCCACAAAAACCAACTATGTGGCTTCGCTATGTTGATGATGTGTTCGCTATTTGGCGGTCCAATGCACTCCTCTCCTTTATAACACACTTAAACAACCAACACCCCAGAATCAAGTTCACCCTGGAAGAAGAAAAAAACAACTGCCTTCCTTTCTTAGACACGCTAGTCCCCACCAACCTGATGGAACCTTGTTTTTCTCAGTTTATAGAAAACCCACCCATACAGGCAGATACATTCACCAACAATCCCCCCCCCCCACAACAACATGGAGTATTAAGACACTACACAACATGGCTAAACTTATCTGTTCAAATGACAATACCCTAACCACAGAACAAAACCACATTCTCAACACTTTCTTAGCCAATGGCTACCCCCCCCTAACGAAACGATTAAACCACAACCGCCCCCCCCCCCACTTCGCAACAAGGATTACTCTAAATCCATCACCATTCCCTATATTCGAGGCACCTTAGAAAAAATTACAAAATCCTAAAAAAACATGACTTAACTTCTTGTTACAGACCTTATAAAAAATTGGCATCCCTTATCCGCTCCACTAAAGACCAACCTCTCCCCCCCCCCCAGACCTACCTGATGTATACCAAGTCCCTTGCAGCTGTAACCTGCTACTTTGGCCAAACAGGCAGAACAGCTAATATCAGAATTTCAGAACACAAGGACTACATCCGGTTTCACAAATACAGCCACTCTGGTCTTGCAGACCATGCGCTGGATTCCTGTCGTAGAATATGGTGGAAGAAAGCCACAATAATTCGCCGTAGCAAATTCAAATACAAAAGGCTATTTATGGAATCAGCCTCAGCCCTAAGAAACAATCCAAACCTAAACAAATTTGGTTGCATGAGACTGCCCCAAATTTGTGAAACCTACATCAGAAGACCTTCAGCCCAATCAGCCAAGAATACTAACATTGCCTGCTAGGGGGGAGGAGGGGCACCATCAGGACTTTTAGGAGAAAGAATAGCATCCTGCTTCGTTCCTCATTTATGAAATATTGCATGCACGTGTCTTATATTTAAGTTCCTGTGATAATGGCAACGTGACATTGCCGAAATATAGGAAGTGTATTAAAAGTTATTTTAACATATATTCTATTGTACGTTGTAATTTCCATAAGCTATTTAGTAAGAACTTTAGATAAAACTTGTAAAACAAACATGAACGATTGTTATTCATGTGAGATTTTACAATCTCATTCCTTGTCTTAGTCATTTCATTCTTCAATTCCTGCATTCCACAATTGTTTCTGCTATTGCTTCATCAATCAGACTTTCTTCCATTCGCACAGTCACCCAGCTCTTGCAGTCAAGCATACTTCTGCTTCCATAATTACACCTGATTTTTCTTTTTTAATCATTTCCGTATTCACAATCACATTCTCCACACTATATTCTCATACTCACTCTCCTGGCTATCACCTTTAGTTTTACATCCGTCACTGCTTTTCACCTTTCATTTAGTATTTTTTACTTCCAGTTACTGGCTTTCACTCAAATCACTGCAACCATTAACATGTTAAACTTCTACAGATTCCAACTCTCTTATTTTTCTAGATTAATCTCTCAACAAACACATCTCCCACATATACATATTACACTCCCAGCAAAGAGCTATCTTAGTAAAATCTACGCCACTCAATACACTCGATTTTCATGCCGTACCTCAGGCTGACCTAGTTCTTATCGCTATTTTTGCCTCCATTAACTGTTATTCTGAAAAAGTGCTTCAAATTAAATTACTTCCAAATGCAAACATACCACACTCAACTGCAACCAAATAAGACTAAAATTATGCTAAAGTTATAATATATCACTAATAATTAATATCTAAACTTATATTTTTTTCTCAGACCGTATATATTGTAGGAGACTGTTCACCTCTACTGGCAAATTTAATCCTATATGAAGACTGAAACCAGCCTGAGTAATGATCCTTCCCATAATGTTTTTGCTATAGAATGCTAAGGCAATTCATGTGACGTCAAAAGCCTCTATATTATATACAAGTGAACCAGTTATGAAGTTAAGATGAAAAGCCAAAAGTCTATTTTTTTCTGGCGAGGTTGATATAAGTTAAGGGGATAAAAATCCCTCATTGTTTTTCAGCCAGTAAGCGAAACTAAGATCGAACACTACGATCTGTAACGTTTCATGCCGACGAACTGTCAGCGTATCCAAGTGCCCACTTGGTAGTGCCACACCACGGCAACTCGTTGCAAAGGTGAAGCAAGCCTCCTCACTGTTCTTGATATTTTCTCATAATGTAAAACACAGCTCTTAAGAGATGTAGTACTGTTTTACATTATGAGGAAAGGTCACTACCCAGACCGGTTTCAACCTTTTTTGAGGTCTCATCAGTGAGTAGCTAGACCTAGTTAATATCAGAGTTTAAGTGAAGAAAACTTACATACCTTTGCTATACGATTGACCGAAAGGTGTGTCACTATATTACATTATAACATAGTATAACTAAGATGAAAAGCCAAAAGGCTATTCATTTTTTTTTTTTTTTTTTTTCTGGCGAGGTTGATATAAGTTAAGGGGATAAAAATCCCTCATTGTTTTTCAGCCAGTAAGCGAAACTAAGATCGAACACTACGATCTGTAACGTTTCATGCCGACGAACTGTCAGCGTATCCAAGTGTAAGTGCCCACTTGGTAGTGCCACACCACGGCAACTCGTTGCAAAGGTGAAGCAAGCCTCCTCACTGTTCTTGATATTTTCTCATAATGTAAAACACAGCTCTTAAGAGATGTAGTACTGTTTTACATTATGAGGAAAGGTCACTACCCAGACCGGTTTAAACTCTGATATTAATTAGGTCTAGCTACTCACTGATGAGACCTCAAAAAAGGTTGAAACCGGTCTGGGTAGTGACCTTTCCTCATAATGTAAAACAGTACTACATCTCTTAAGAGCTGTGTTTTACATTATGAGAAAATATCAAGAACAGTGAGGAGGCTTGCTTCACCTTTGCAACGAGTTGCCGTGGTGTGACACTACCAAGTGGGCACTTACACTTGGATACGCTGACAGTTCGTCGGCATGAAATGTTACAGATCGTAGTGTTCGATCTTAGTTTCGCTTACTGCCTGAAAAACAATGAGGGATTTTTATCCCCTTAACTTACAGTTATGAAGTTATTTTACACTTATATTTATGCTTGGATATAGGAGATGAAAACAAGAATATAATTTTGTCTTGTATAATATACAATGTAATCAAATGTAAAAAAATTTTCACAACCCATCCAGAGTATTTAACAATATGGTGATATACCTTTTTTTCCTACTTGTATATAGAAAATATGATTTCTGCATTGATTTAACTTTGATATATTCTTAGGTCTGCTCCCACTGATGACATTTTTAATATCCAGCATAGGCAAAGCTTCCCCCCCACCCATGCCAAGTCTCAGCTCCATGCAGTAGTGGGCAAAAAGCACCATACAATTAAGTATCAGTTCTACATGGCAGCAGACAAAGTGGGCTTTATGGCCACTACTTCATGGAGCTGAGAGTTGGCATTGCTTGTGCTGAGGGTTTGGCACAGTGTTTTTAAGCAAAGAGATTTATAAGAATTTTTTTGAGCCATGTGAAGATCACTCATGAGTTATTTTTAACTCTGAAGGTATCAAACTAATGAAATTCGTAATAAAGGTCAAAACTCATCTGGATAGTGAACCCTTCCCACAGTGTTTTTGTTTTATGAGATACTAAAGCCACTGATGCAAAGTCAACAGCCTATATATACAAGCACACTAGTCAGAAGTTACTTCACACTTATGCTTATGCATGGTATATAGAATTAAAATCCAAGTGAAAAAAATTTCCACAACTGTAACCATTATTAGTTATTTGGCTTAGCATCCACAGGGGTTGTAGATTGCAACTTGTCTATGGAATCCTACACCTGTAATTATCTGAAGAACAGCAGCATCATTGCAAATCTAATTTTGAGTGATGTATATATTAACAATCATATATTACCAAGATATTCAGATATATTATATATTACCAAGATATACCAAGAATTTCCTATATAATCATCTATAAACTGTGTTTGTCTGACAATATATATGTCATGAATGAACATTATATCCACAGTATAAATCAATTTATTTTATCTTCACAGCTTAATTGCCCAATTTGATCTAATGTTCCCATCATCAAGTTTCTCCACCTGTCTCTATTATATACTTCATTTGAAGTGGTATCCATCCAGTTGTCTTAGGACTTTCATTACCAAATCCATCCATCCAACATGCTTGTAATATTACTCTAGGTCTTTTCTTGTCAATTATATTTATAAGCACTCACCTATCTTCCAAGCATGGCCAAACCACTCAAATTCTCTTACTTCTTATAAATGATAGATCATAGTCTTTATCTATTTTATTTATTTTAGCTAATAACGTTTTTATTCGTCATCTTTATTCTCAGATCACATAAAGATCACATAAAAAATACATTTATGTATGTTTGTGATAAATACACTTAATTCTATGTTAGATTTTTCAATAAAATTTCTAGAATTTTTGGTGTACCAGTTCACTCTTCCAATCTCTGGGAGACTAATAATTTGCATAAGTATCTTGAAAAATAGTATGTCCAGTAATCTCTGCCATCAACAACTGGGCACAATGGCACTTCAACTATGCAAACTTTAGATGTTCTATACATCCTTGAAATAACTGGATGTTTGCAAGTTAATTGGACTTTCACTTCTTTGTGCCAATTGCACAGGTTAATTGTTAAGACTGTTAGGCCAGTACTGTGTAGTCCATGTTGGATAACCTCAAAATCCTGACAGTATTGGTATCCTGCAGTAGATCCACCATTTTGGTCTTATATGCAGTCATATTTAAAATTGCTGTTGAGTTTCCTTTGTCATCTTTAAGTATTAGGATGTCTTTGTGTGTGTGTGTGTGTGTGTGTGTGTGTGTGTGTGTGTGTGTGTGTGTGTGTGTGCGCGCGTGTGTATGTGTGTGTATTATTTAATGTTATACTATATATTCTGCTATATAACCTTTATCTGGAGGAAACAGGTCAGAGAGCCTGTGCAATTAGTATATAAAATAACTTGATTTATACTGTAGATATACTGTGCATTCTTATATAATATGAAACATAATCATGGGAGCTTAAAGAAAGCATGTATGACTGTTTTAGGCTACTTTGCATTACAATATGCGATTGATTACTTCATGGTTCGAGTGTTGAAATATCGCATCCCACTTCCAAGATACCAACCATACCTTAGTACTGAGTGGAAAATTTTCTGACAACTTAATCTCAGATTATCCTGAATTGGTTGGGAATTTGTCAGTGCTCAAAACTCAACAAGTGTATGTTCACATAACAGTAACACTCAAAACAATAGCAAAACATAATTGTTATTTTATGCAGCTGTATTGCACTACCATCAAAGCTCGGCATCTGAATTAAGACTATCAAACATTTGCTTACTTAATATAGATGCTCAATTTACTGATCAGTCACCTGATCAGTAAATTGAGTACTACATTAGGAATACTACATTAGAACCATTAGATGTGTCAAATGACATAATTTTGGATGGAAAGGAAAATGAAACAGTGATTCTATTTCTATACACTTTATGTTATAACTTAAAAATCAATCATATATATATTTCATTACCTTTCAATATTGAGAAGACCTATTTTTCCATCATTAGTTCCGTACAAAATTTCATTGCCACTTTCACCTAGAAAAAATAAATGGCCTATAATTATGAATAATCCCTGTATTGTATTTCTATATGCAAGCCTAGGTGAATGAGTGGATAATAACACGACGCTGCAATTAACATGCTGTAGGGTCAAATTGCACTGCAGCACGAATGCTTTATGAAAATCTTTAAGTGGTAGATGAGTTTCCTCACTCAGCATGAGCATTACAACCACTTGAGTACATTATATGTACTCAAGTGGTGTACAGAATATCATGACAGCTTTTTTAAATAACGAAACCTGTGGTGCGATCATAATTAAAAGAAACACACGTATTAACCACAGTGAAAATTATTTAATTGTAAATATTTCATCCTAAGAATCTTAGGACATCATCAGTACAGTAGTTTTAAACAATAATAGGAATAACATACAGTTAGTGTGCATGATTACAATAGAATCTCATTAAACGTGCATAATGTGCTACCGTAGTAAAAAAAAAAAAAAAAAAAAAAAATTAATTATTTAACACTGTATGACAATTTCCCATAATTTAGGAATAGTAAGAATGTCATTGCAGTTTAAGTTTGGTCTGTGTAGTAGGGTCTTCAGAACTTTCTTTGTATAAACGTTCATGTTTATATAAAGATTTATGTAAAAGTTTAGACTTTTCCCAATGGATCCTATGGTTTGGATTTTCAATTCCGTGTTGAGAGAGGCCAGATTTCTGCGGTTTAAAAAGACGAATGTGGTCTTGATGTTCAGAGATGCGTTTCTGAACAGACCTACCTGTCTGTCTGTCTGTCTGTCCAAAGTAAGATAATTTGCATGAGCATGGAATCTCATAAACACCAGGCAACATCAAAGGTGAGAGTTTGTCCTTAGGAGAAGGTAACAAGTTGTAAATTTGGTTGATAGGTTTGTAAGTAATGGCAAAATTGTATTCTTCATAATTTTAGAAAGACGTTCTGAGATGCCTTTAACGTAAGGTATGGGGATCCTATGGACTTCTTCCTGTCTGGTTTGATGTGTGGAGAAGTGACTACTGATGATTTTTTGAGTTGTTTTCAGATTATATCCATTTAGGATGGCTGTATTTTTGATTACTTCTAATTCCTGGTTTAAAGATTCTTCAGAGGAGCAGAATTTATATGCTCTGGAATGTGAACTTAAACCGCAACGACATTCTTACTATTCCTAAAGTATGGGAAATTGTCATACAAAATTGTGTTAAATAATTCATTTTTTTTTTTGTACTACTGTAGCATGTTATGCACATTTAATGAGATGATATTGTAATCATGTGCCCTAACTGTATGTTATTCCTATTATTGTTTAAAACTACTGTATTGATGATGTCCTAAGATACTTAGGATGAAATATTTACAATTAAATAATTTTCACTGTGGTTAATACGTGTGTTTCTTTTAATTATCATGACAGCATCAGATAATTAAGTTTACATTATTGATATGCTGTTTAATTATTAATTGTTGACAGCTAGCTCATTAGCTTGCTATCGTCTTCTTCCCATATATTCTTCTTTTTTATTGTCAACCTCTAACCCCAATCCTTTAGCTGGTTATCTCATCATCAATAGCTTGTAAGGGTTTGTCTTTGTTGAATTCTGTGAATGTATAAATATATATTTTCTGCAATATATATTTATATATTGCAGAAAATATATATTTAATGTTTTCCAAACATCATTCATACATTCTACCACTACCTCACCCATGCTGCATCTGCAAGATATTATATTCCTTCCAAAATCTGATAATCTAATTGAACAATATTCAACATATCTGTGAGACACTAGCAGCCACTCAGTTTGGTTTTAAGATTAAAGTTAAATTTACAGATCTTATTCTCCAATGCTTAAATACTATTATCACATTCAATGAGATACTATTATAAATATAAATTATATTATAAATACTATTATATTATAAATACTATTGTCTCTATTCAATGAGATAATTCAATTCTTTTATACATCAACTTAATTCAAATACTCACAACAAACATGATACATTAGGCATCAAACATTCAGCTGTCAATTCTATATTCTTCCGAATAATTGAAAATGGTTCACACAGTTCAATGTTCCAGGATTTTACAGTAATTATTCTTAAGGTAGAATTCTCTAATTCTCTCTTAGTCAACAAACACTTAATTTAATTATGAGGCAGTTATCGTTTCAAGGGGAAAACACTTTAAAGCTTCATACTTTGGCTATTTTTAGTAGAACACCACAGTTAATGATAAGATATATCAGGCAGAGCTAACTCTTATTTCTTCACACTGAAATACAAAAAGAACTGCTCTTACCGGGTTGCATCTTTTACACACTGAATTTACTATAGGCACACTTAAAATTGTAGTTAACTATTACTTTGAAGCAACACTATTCAAAAGAAATCTTCACTATAATAACTGAAATATTAAACATAGAGTCTCACAAGTCTTGACGCACTCGTTTTAGGTAATCTACTTATTCCTTATTTTCTTCTATGCATTAAATTCAGCTTTGCACTATTCTTCCTCAAAACAATTGGAATCCGTCGTAATTTTAGAATTCCATAGAAATATTCCTAATTGCCTATTAATTTCCCAGTCCTTTCTTAATCTATTTACGGCATTTCCCAAATTCCTTTACTGCCCACCCGTTACTTCACTCCTTGCTGTCCTGAATGCTTCTCCTCTTCTTTACTTTCGTTTTCCAATTAAATATGTTCATTCTTCCTGCCAAAATCCAGTTCTAGCCAGTTCAAGCTTACATCTACTGGCTTCACTTCATATCACAGCCATTCACGTTCTAAACACGCGCTGACTAAAAACAAACTCCATTTCTCCTTCAGCAGCCAATCAAATGCATTCAGAAGAATTACATAAAGTCACTCTTACATACAGAAATAAAAAAGATATATCACAATTCATATAATATAACATACATTTAAATTTACTTATACACAGTTTCTTATAATAAATTTTATAGAATAAACTAAATAAAATGAATGACATATTTATATAGAGTCTTTTCATAATTATTACATATTCTAAGATTAAATAATTAATTAATAACAAACAAAACTCAAGGCTATTATTAAAATTAAGGGGATATTAATCCCACATTGTTTTAAAACCGAATAAGAAACTTAAAAACTCAAGGAATTTATATGAATAATATATTACAAGCAAGAGACTAACAACAAATAATATTTACAAGTCATGCTTATAACATGGTGGATTATGTTAAATGTGAATGAAGTATTAAAACATACAAAATATCTTCATTCACAATTTAACATGGCATATAACAACAGAACTTACTATAAGAGCTGTATGTCATTATCTGTAATTTGATCTTCTGATCAGGCATACCAAATTATTTTGTGTGCCCACTGTAACATTTTCATACCTCCATATTTGTGCAATTTCTGGTTAAATAGTATTGCCTTTGCATATTCCATGTTTGTGATGGTTTTTTCTACCTCAAGTATTGATATGTATTAATGTTGCATTTCTCTTGAACATTGTCTGCAACTCTTTCATCTCTGTTATCTTATTTAACAATATTAAAATGAAGGATATTATAGATCCAGCCATATTTTATAGCCAAATATAGAATAGAACTTAAGTTACAAAATTTACCAGACAGCTTATGAGAATATAAACTTTGGCACTGAACTGCCTCAGTTTGCACTGCTTAAACAACACACACACCCTGCCCAAGAGCCTATATGATCAACCTTTTATTAGTGCTTAAATTAAGTTTCACTAGCTTGATAGTTTCATATTGTTGGCTCTCATTAGAGACCAACCTAGAGAGCAAAAATTCTCTCAATACCATAGCAGTCCTATATGTCAGAAAGTTAAATTCATCATATCCTCCATTGTAATATTTTACCTATGTCAAATTGAAGGCCTTTTGGCTCTATAATTGGTCATCTGGCAATTTTTTAAAGTAATTACTCCTCACGTCCATAATATTCTGCTCATCAGTTTTACATCACTTTTATCATTTTTGATTCCTTTAACAGTACTCTTGTCTGCATTTTGAAACTTTTTCAATAGCCTTCAGAACATTTTGTCCCCTTTGTGACAATTATATTATATATTCTTCCCAAAATCAATGTTTTCTTCAGTATGATATTCATTGTTATCCAACTCAAAACTATATGATGATCAATTTTATTTCGAATCCCCTGTATACCTTGTATCCTAAAGCAGTGTGAAAACTTTTTTGTATTTCTTGTGCATTAGTGAATTTATTCACACCTTTATGTGGAATATGGTGTTAATAATGACTAGACCACATCATAAATAGAAATCCATCAAACACCAATATTATTATTATTACCATTGCACTTTTTTCTCCCAATTCTCTCTAAAACATTTCTATATGTCTAGGTTTATTTCCCACTCTGCTGTTTAGGCCAGCTTCCCTGTAATGACTAAAACAAATTATCTGCTAGAACTTTCTATAGGCAGTGGTGAGCTATAAGGGGCTCAAGTGAGCTTTTGTTAAATTTTTCTCAAATTTGCGAGCTCCTTGTTCTTCTTGTTTCCTTTTTAATTTTTTCAAAAAAAAAAGTTTTTTTTTGAAACATATTAAGCAAAAAACTCATACAGTAACCAAACAAAAATCAGTCTATTCGGCAGTGTATAGATTATTTGGAATTATTGTTTCAACTCCTCTATAACGAACGCACCCAAGTTTGAAAATAATATAAGCGCATTCGCTATCTTTACCCTTCTCCTTTCTGGTAGCCAATTGTATGGTAAAACCAGTATCCAATCAAATGTTTTATAAAAGATTATAAAAGATTTCATTCTTATTATATTTTGATAGTTAAAAATGTTTTTCTTATGTAACATAAATTAACATAGTTGATTGTGTGCAAATATTTCATGTTTAGATCATGAAATATTTGTTTAAAAATTATAGCCTTTAGAGGTTGATTGTCCTCTCATACTTTTTGATTGGAATTTATACACAAGCTGTATTAATAAAATTTTTTGTGTGAAATACAGCATTTTTTTTTCCTCAACGATGCGAGCCCTTTGTTAAAATTTCCATAGCTCATCACTGACTGTAGGTACAAATAAGTCTCATCCCAAATCACTTTACTTGAAACTAGTTGCCACTCAAGCAGTTTATCATTACTGCCTGAATATAACATCTTATAGTTATCAATTTGAAGTATCTCACCTGTTTCAGAAGACGAAAACAGGTGAGATACTTCTCAGCAACACCAATTATGTTAATGTTGTATTTCTGTAATTATTCTGCTAAATGCATCTCTTTTCTATTGATACTTAGTATGCTGATGATGCTTATATTCAATTCCATTGAGTCTGAGGTTGTTTCAACAGCTGACTTTTCACTGTTTACCCCAGTTTCCTGATTAAAAAAAAACAACAAAGCCCTTGTGTTATTGGGTGATGCCCCAGGCAGCATGAAATTTTTTGTCACATTGAACTATTATAGTGATCTGAGCTTGAAAAAGATAATTTTGTTGGAGTCACGAATTGCCAGTCCATCCTTGTTCATTTATCAAGCAGGATATCTAATAAATGGGCATACAATGGGAAGGGGAGGATTGGATAACAGATAAGAAGCACTAGTCAGTTCTCTGCATTCCTTTAGGTCTCCTTCCAGTTCTCTAAGTTCTCTAACTTTGATCCTTTAAGTTATCCCATAATTTTTGAGGAATACTCTTATCAGCTGTAGAGTAATTATGATATTTGATCTATTTTGGGGAACCGTTGTCAGTAGCTAAAAAAATGTAGCATAAATAATTGAGTTCAATTGAAAGAGCTATATCATTAGAACATTTAGCCTTGACTGTATGTTAATGTTTTGAGAATACAACATACTGTATTGTTGGGCTCAATGATAATGTGATGGTTTGTGTATCTTCTAGTATTTGTAGGTTTCTACAAACAGAAAATGAGCAATCAGGAAGCCAGGTAACTGAAATGTCTAAGAAATGCAAACTACTGTCTGATTATTTAGATAAAGTGTACTTTGCGATGGTGATCACTTTGAATGTACCAAAAATATATCTATGGTGCCAGGACTCACATTCATCCTGACACATTTAAGGACTTTAATTTTTAAGTGTTCAATATAGAAAATGGATGGATAATGCAGGAGAGAAATGTATGGCTGCTCCTCTCACTCATATAAATGGCATCCTTTTTTTTTAAATTATTATTTTTTTATTTTTTAAATGTGAATCCTATCAATGAAAGGTTCTACACATATAGTAAGTTACATTATGACCATATGGACTGTGGCAGTGAAAGGCAAATCACTGTATAGGTCTATGCAAGAGACAAAGAAAGTAAATGGAATGGATTTCTCAAAAATGGTACAGTGTTGTGAATGTAATATGTACTATGTATGTGTGTGGGAAGACGTTGCAGATATTTATGAAGAGAGGCTGAACAGGAGAAAAGAATGAGTGTGGATATGTAGGAAATGCGATAATCTGATGGATCATGAAGTTTGCTTAAATATTATTATTATTATTATATAACGTCGCCCGGATAAACAAGGGCCCCCCTCTTTGTTTTTGCCAGGGAAAACAGCAAAAAGTCAGCTACTGGAACAAATCTGAAAACACACCGCAACTCAACATCACCAGAGTTAAAGATCGATACTATCAACATAAGAAGCCTGAATGGCAAAGAAATGGAGCTAGCTGAGGAATTAGATAAGTAACAGATCGACATAATAGGGGTGACTGAAACAAAAAAGACAAAAACTGGTGAGATCTTTTCGAGCAATAAATACCAAATGTTATATTCAGGCAATGACAATCAAGGAAAAGAAGGAGTAGCCATAGTATTCAACACTAAATACGAGACTAATCTTCTTGAATGACAGGCAGTCTCGAGTAGAGTGATGTGGGCAAATATCAGAATGGGGAACTGGACACTTATTTGTGCCTATGGTCCCACAGAAGGTTCTACTAAGGTAAAAGTGGAGGAATTTTTTGAGTCTTGAGAGAAAATAACTGACACAATGAAAAAGGAAAAGTTGGTCCTTGTTGGGGATCTAAATAGCAGAGCAGGAAATAATTGTCATATATAAAAAATATTTTGGGAAAATTTGGTGAAAAGAGCAAAGCTAATAATAATGGCAAATATCTGTATATCTGTTGGATTTCTGCTCAGAACATGAACTGGTTATTACTAACACCATTTTCCAACATAAAAATGTGCACAAATTCACATGGAGAGAACAGGCAAGGAATAAGTCTCACTGACTATGTTATTGTTGATAGTGATGTTTTCTCCCTGGTGCAGGACACCAGAGTGTACAGAGGATTTGAAATTGGAAGTGATCACTATTTAGTCTTGAGCAGGATAAAATTGAATTTCATATTGAAAAGAATGACATGTAAGAAAGTTTTAAAGTGAATAAAAGTTGAGCAGCTCTCAGATGTGAACTGGAGACTAAAATACACAAAGATTGAAGAAAAATTGAAAGAGTTTGAGAACAGGAACCAAACCTTGAAGAAAACCCTGATTGATTCAGCCAGAGAGGCATGTGGTGAGGGTGTCTGCAAGGATAGAAAAATCAGAACTCCATGGTGGACACAGGAAGTTAAAGAGGCAGTGAAGGAAAAGAAGAAAGCATATCAAAAGTTCCTGGCAAATAAGTCAGCTTGTGCTCTTAGAGAATACAGAGACAAATGTAAGAAAGCTAAACACTGCGTAAAACTAGCTAAACAAAAGTCATGGGAGGAATATAGAAAATAAATATCAAGAAGGTGGCAAAATATTCTGGAGGTTGTTGAAGAAGTTTAGGAATGGAGGAAAGAGTGCTGTAAAAGGAGTTTGAGATGATAAAGGTAACATGAAAACAGGAGAAAAAGATATCCTTGAAGTATAAAGTAATTACTTTGAAAAACTGCTAAATGAAACAAGCAGTGATAGCACAGTGGTAAAAAACACCGACCAGGCATGCAGTCAGGAATACATATCCATACTTGAAGTAGAAAAAGCAATCAAAGGCTTGAAATATGGAAAGGCAGCAGGAGTAGATGATATTCGACCAGAAATACTCAAGTATGGTGGTATAAAAGTCTTACAGTGGCTGCAATGCATAGTTCAGAAGTCCTGGCCAAAGGGACGAATTCCTGATGATTGGAGTAGAGCTCTCATAGTACCCATATATAAAAAGGGAAATAAAACTGAATATGAGAATTACAGAGATATTTCCCTACTGAGTGTTCCTGGTAAGATTTATGCAAGTGTACTTGAGCAATGGTTGAGAAGAATGGTGGAAGAAAAGCTGGGTGAAGAACAAGCTGGATTCAGGCCAAATAGAGGCTGTCAGTATCAGAACTTCACTTTACGACAAATAGTTGAAAAATAATGGGAATATAACAAAAATCTGTATTTAAGTTTTGTCGATCTGGAAAAGGCATATGACAAGGTGCCAACAGAGAAGCTATTCAATACGCTACAGTTATATGGTGTCAATGTGGCATTATATCAAGCAATACTACGTCTTTATTTGAGTTGTAAGTCAGCAGTCAGAATTGAAGGAAGTACAGGAAGATGGTTTAATATTAAATCCGGTGTCAGACAGGGATGTACATTATCCCCTCTGTTATTCATTATCTATATGGATTGCATTATGAAGTATTAAACCTGATATCAAAATTGGAGATGTTAATGTCAGCTCTTTGCTTTATGTGGATGATGTTATACTTCTAAATAAATCTGCTACAAGTCTGCAAGATTCCCCGACTAAATTGAATAACTGTTGTAATTGATATGGTATGAAGGTCAGCAATAAAAAGACAAAGACAATGAAAATAGGCAGAATCTTTGAAAATGACAAATGCATTGTGAACGAAGAACCTACTTAAGCATGATTTTTAGTGAAGATGGTAAATTAAACATGAAAATAGACAACAGAATTAACAAAGCTGGTATGGTAGGAAGTCAAGTGAATAAATTCATATGGAATCTTCTGCTGCTTCTCCCACTTAAGTGGGGTCACTGTTGATGATGAGTCTCCTCCACATCCTCCTGTCTTGGGCTGTCACCACATCCAAGTTCTTCATCCTCAAGTCCTCTTCTACCAGCTCCATCCATTTCTTCTTTGGCTGCCCACGTTTCCTCCTTCCTTGCACATCCATCTGCATGACCCCTTCTTCCCACATATTCGTCCTCCCTCCTCATCACATGACCAAACCATCTCAACCTTGCGTCCTGTATCTTCGCTCCTAAGTTCATAACTTTCACTGTTCCCCCTCACACAGTCATTTCTCAGATGATCCTTTCTGGTCACACTGCACATCCACCTAAGCATTCTCATCTCTGCTACTTCCATCCATCTGATGTTATTTTTCCTCAGAGCCACAGTTTCTATAGCATACGTCATAGCTGGCCTCACTACTGTCCTGTAGATTTTGCTTTTCAGATTGATTGGCACCCTCTTATCGCATAACACTCCAGCCATCTCCCTCCAGTTCCTCAAACCCGCTTGTATCCTGCATCCCACTTCCTTCTCAGCTCTACCATCTTCTTCAACTGTTGAACCTAAGTATCTAAAGTCCCTCACCTTTCTGATGACATTTCCTTCCAGCTCCAGGTCTGTCTCCTGGCCGCCACCAACTGTGCAACACATATACTCTGTCTTACTTCTGCTCAGTCTGATACCTCTCTCTTCCAGTACGTTTCTCCATCTTTCCAGTTTAGTTCCCACTTCTTCTCTTGAATCTGCACACAGCAAGATGTCATCTGCATACAACATTGTCCAAGGCGCATCTTCTCTAACTTCCTCCGTCACCACCTCCATCACAATGTTAAACAGAAACAGACTTAATGCTGACCCTTGATGCAAGCCAACTGTTACTTGAAAACTTTCTGTCTGTCCCAGACAGGTCCGAATACTTGTCTTCACATTTCTGTACATCTCCTGCACCAACCTGACATATTTCTCCGGAACCTTCTTCTCCCTCAGACACCTCCAGACTTCTTGCCTTGGCACTCTATCGTATGCTTTCTCCAGATCAATAAATGCCAGATGTAGCTCGCGTTGTTTCTCTCGAAACTTTTCCATCATCTGCCGTAACCCAAAGATAGCATCTATTGTTGATCTACCAGACATGAAGCCAAATTGTTCCTTTGCAATCTCCACCTCCTTCCTCAATCTTCCATCAAGAACCCTTTCTAGGATTTTCATTGTGTGGGACATCAACTTTATTTCTCTGTAATTTTTACAGTCTTGTGCATCCCCTTTACCCTTGTAGATGGGGACAAGAGTACTCTCCCTCCATTCCTCGGGTATATTTTCCTGTGGGCAAACTTTCACAAACAGGTCCCACAGCAGGTTAATTCCCTCTTCCCCCAGTGCCTTCCATGCTTCCACTGGAATCCTGTCGGGGCCCACCAATTTTCCATTCCTCATCCTTTTCATAGCCTTGCCTCCATCACTTCCACTCTACTGATGTTCTACACCATCACCTCAGAAGGCTGCCCATCTTCTCTATGAGTCCTTGCATTTTCCTCATTCAAAAGACCCTCAAAGTATATTTTCCATCTGTTTCTTATGTCCACATCCCTCCATAATACTCTTCCTTCAGCGTCTTTAATCTGTCTCACATGTAAGATGTCCTTTACTGCTTTATTTCTACATTTTGCTAGATGATAAATTTTTCTCTGTCCTTCCTTTATTTCTAATTGATCATACAGATCTTGATATGCCATGGCCTTCGCCTGTGCCACAACTCTCTTGGCTTCTTGCTTTCTCTCTCTGTACACCTCTCTGTCTTCTTCCACTCTTGACTCATCCCACTTCTGCTTTGCCTTCCTCTTAGCTGTCACTGCCACTTGTACATTATTATTCCACCACCAACCCTCCTTCTGCTCTCTGATCTTTCTAGATGTCTCACCAAGCACCTCGATTGCACAGCTCAGAATTACTTTTGAATTATCTTTCCACCAATCTTGTACACTTTCCAGTCCATCCGAAATCCTCTCCAACACTCTCTCCCTAAAACGATTCCTCACAATCTCTTCTTTTAAGCGAAACCATTTAATTGTCTTCATCCCATGGCTTCCAGAGGTTCTTATCTTCGATCTTATTTTAAAGTCTATGCACAGCAGTCGGTGTTGCTGTACTACTTGATCTGTTGGAATTACTTTACAATTTGTCACAACCTTAAGATGTTTTCTTCTAGTCAAAATGTAGTCAATTTGTGAACTGTTGTTATTGCTCCTAAATGTTATCAAATGTTCTTCCCTCTTGTAGAAAAATTAGTTCACAATTGCCAGATCAAACGCTACTGCAAAATCCACAACCCTCTCTCCTTCCTGGTTCATCATTCCCACTCCATGACCACCATACACCCTTTCACAGTCTCTATTCTGTCTCCCTATGTGTCCATTCAAGTCTCCTCCGACAATCACCATCTCGTTTTCTTCCAGTTTCCTCATTTCTTCATCTAACACATTCCAGAACTCATCTTTCTCCTCTGCTGTACAGCCAACTTGCGGGGCATATACACATAATACGACCACCCGCTCTTCTCCAAGACCCAATTTTATTAGCATGATCCTGTCGTTCCTTCTACCTACTTCCAGTACTTTGCCCTTCATTCTGCCACACATCACAATTTTCCTACACCATTTCTTCCCTCATTATTCGCTCCAGAGTAGAACAATTTATATCCATCTCCCAGTTCCTTTGCCTTTCTCCCCTTCCACCTTATCTCCTGCACACATAAAATGTCCAACTTCCTCTTCCTCATCATGTCTGCCACCTCTCTTCCCCTTCCGGTCATGCTTCCAATATTCAGTGTTCCCACTCGCAACATCCTCTCCACCTGCTGGGCTCACTTCTTTAACCGCACCCATCCTTGATGCGGTAGCCCTCGTCCACTTCTCGCAGCTGTAGTACGATATGGCTGTGCATCGTTTAAGGGGTATGCCCTAATGGAATAAGAAAGAAATTAATCGGAACACTAAATTAGCTGTATACAGACAGTGTTCAAACCAGTTTTAACTTATGGATCTGAGAGCTAGGTCAGAAGTAAAACACTCAACCAAAGACTAGAGACAGCAGATATGAGAGTCCCGAGAAAAGATTAGAGGCGTGAACAGATGGCATCAATATCAACATCATATTAAAAACGAGGATATTAGGAAAGAACGTGACATTGTCAACATCCAGGAATGCGTTAGCAGAGCTAATCTCAGATGGTATGGTCACTTAAACAGAATGGGCAAGGAAAGATTAGCAAAACAAGTGTTCTCTGCCAGGTTGGCAGGAAAACGACCCAGAGAAAGACCAAGATATAGGTGGATTGATACGGTACAAAGTGCCGTATCAATCCACCTATATCTGTTACAATTTTCCAATCTACAATTTTCCTAGAAATATAAGGTCTGATAATGTTGGAGTCTTGACAAGTAACAGACTGATTTCGAGGAAAATTGTAGATAGGAAGTTAGTAATGATGTAAATTTTTCATGTAGTACTATCATATCCTGTACACCCCTTGAGGGTACATGGCAGGAATTTGATGATGATGACACCTCCAGGGAGTCCAAAGACTCATCGAGGGAGGGCACCTATTCTACAACTCTCTGTCTCCACCAACCGAAAATACCATCATCATCTACACAAAGCCATCTACCACCCATCACCACCACTAGATATTCACCGACCAAACATCCATGCCAATTGCAGGATTCGAACCCACAGCCTTTTAGCTGGAGAGTGGATACGTTAATCACTCGGCCAACCAGGCTGACATAAATATGAATTTAAATAATTTAAATATGAGTAGGGAATGTATTGTAAATGACAAGGCAGTTGAAGACTGTGCAAATGTTCAGAGTGTGTGTGGAAGTGATAGTGAGGAAAAAAAATTTATTGATGATAAAGCAGGCGATAATGATGTTGAAAAACAGAGTACAATCAAAGGCAAGGTGGTAAGCATGGTTGTAGGTGAAGAAGTGTGTGTAACTGGCAATAAAATAGTGAGAGTGAATAATAGCAAAAAAGGATGCAAGATATGAAAGCAGAATTGGTGAAGATGAGGTAACAGATGGGGAAGATACAGAGGGAAGAAAATGAAAATAAATCATGTCGGTATGAAAAAAGTAACGTAAGACCCATGAATGGCATTGTATGTGGATTTGATTATTAGCTGTGCTGTAAACAAAAAGATGCACAAGGTTTGTTTTCTGGGAGGTAAAATGAATAGAGTGATTGAGGCAATGGATATGAGAAGTAAGTGAGCAAAGGAGTTGATAGTCATAGTAGAGATAAATAGAGCTGCTGGATGGGAGAGTAATGAGTGCAGAGAATGAATCTAAGCAAGTAAGAAGCAATGTGAAAGAGTAGGAGAGTAAGGAAAGAGAGATTGAAGTGGTGGTGGTGGTGCTTATGAATGAAGAAATGGGTAACATGAGTGTAGAGAACAAGTGTATAACAAGACAAACAGGTAAACTTAGGGTGGATGGGGTAACACATCACGAGAAAGGTTGATGCCCCAAGAGTATGTGAATGCATGTATAGACAAAAAGGGAAGGGAATAACCTGGAATGTAGGGAAAACAGGGAAATGAAATGGTTGCATCAATTGAGTTTGTTCACCTAAAAATTGTTGGAATAAATGAGACATGGTTGGATGAGGATCATATCCTGACAGGAATAGAGATGGGAGGGTATGATGTATTTCATGAAGATAGAAAGAACAAAAAAAAGGGGGGGGAGGTATTAATGATAGAATAGAAAAAGAGTTATCTCCATATAAGTAGGAATAGTGGTAGTAGTTTTGAGGCAGTATGGTATGAGATAGAGGTGAATAGAATGAAATACTTCATTGGATGTTATAGAACTGGTAATGTGGAGGGCAGTGACCAGAAAATGTATAAGCAAATGGGAAAAGGGTAATCATTATGGTGATTTTAATTACAGCAATATAGATTGAGATGACAAGATAGCAACCGGAAGTAAAGAAAATGAGTTTCTGGAGTTTTTGAGGGACAACTACATCACACAGTATGTAACAGAGGGCATACGAGGATTGATGGCCTTGGATTTGATCATGTAGATCATCTTCCACTCGGTGAGAGTGGACATGAAATGATTACCTGGGTGGATGCCAGAATGTGAGAACTTCCATGAGGAAAGGGTATATGTGGAACAAAAAGGTTGATGATTATGAGAAGCTCAAGAGACAGCTTGCAGCTGTAGCATGGAATGAGGAGCTTGGTGGAAAGGAAATCAATGCTGCTTGGGTGATATTCAAGAACTATCTAGGAGAAGCAATGTCTAAATGTATTCCAAAATTCAGAAGGTTAAATATGGTAGGTGTGAAATGGATGAATGAAAAGTTTAAGCTTGTAATACAGAGAAAAAAAAAGACATAATGGAGGGAACACAAGAAAAGTGGTAATAATCAATTCCATGAGGAATACAAAAAACAGGCAAGGAGAGCAACTCAGTTATTAAAGGTAGCAAAAGTTCAGTATGAGAAGCAATTAGCTAATGAAGCCAAAAAAAACCCTTAGGGAGTTCTTTTGATATGTAGCCAGCAAAAAGTTATGGGAGGATGATATTGATAAGGATGATAAGGAAAACTGCTGCAAAAGATGTCGTTGAGATATGGTCTTTCATTCTTGTGAATGTAACATCATGGAAAGTTTGAGAAAAGTGGATGATGAGGAGGAGAGACTGACTGTGAGTGAGGAAGAGATATATGGGGAATTAAGCAAATTTAATATTAATAATGCTGTGCAACTTGATGATATATCACTGAGTATTTTGAAGGAATGTGCCAGGGAGTTGACATCCTTGACATATTTGTTTAATATGAATCTTACATTAGGTCAAGTTCCAAAGGAGTGGAAGGAAGGCAAGATTGTACCGCTTCATAAAGGAGGTAACAAAATTCAAACATCAAATTATAGGCCAATCAGTATGTCAGGTGTTGCAGTTAAAGTGTTAGAAAGGCTCAGATTCCAGAATTGGGTGGACAACAATGGTATTATCTTTGATGGACATCACAGATTTGTTAAATGGAGGTCATGTTTTAGTAATATACTTAACTTATTACAATAAGGTGACAGCAGCATTGGATGTGGGAGATGGACACACAATAATTTACTTAGACTTTGCAAAGGCTTTTGATAGATTACTGCATGATACTGCATTGATAGTCAAACTACAGTGGATTGGAATGGACATTAGACTAGTGCACTGGATTGGATTTGCTGTCTGATAGGTATCATCAACAAGTTGTGTTGAAAGTTATTCCACTTGGTTATATTATATATTAAAGATGCCAAGAAATTATATTCTTGGTTTCATCCTTTATCCAAGTATAAGCAAATGTGAAAGTGAAGTGTAAGTGAAACCAAGAATATAATTTCTTGGCATCTTTAATTTATAACATAACCAAGTGGAAAAACTTTCAACAGATTTCTAACCCAGAGTATTTTAATAATAAGGTGAGACATCCTTTGGCTACTTGTATATGGAAATATGATTTCTGCATTACTTCAACCTTGGTATCATTTGTGGGTTTGGCTCTCAATGATGAGACCTCAATAAAGATTGAAACTGGTCTAGATAGTGGCCCTTCCCATAATGCATAGCATTATGAGAAGAGTGATAATGGGCCAGACATTATACATGTCTGTAAGGATATGTGCATTGCATTATGGAATACTAAGGCAATTGATGTGAAGTTATTAGCATCTATATACAAGTTGCCCTGTCATGAAGTTATTTCATGCACAAACTTTGTTTACACTTGGATAAAGGATGAAATCAAGAATATAATTTCTTGGCATCTTTAATTTACAACAATTTCTGTATGGGGAGCAATATCCCAGAAGAGGAGTCACTAGTGGTGTGCTTGGAATTCTGTTTTAGGACTATTGCTGTTTATTGGGGAAGATTTGAATGAGGATATACAGTTGTTTGGAGATGTTGTAGCCTTACAAGAAGACTTGAATAGACTGAGTGAATGGACATGAAAGTGGGGATGCCAGTTCAATGCAAGGTTTTAAAATATGGAAAACAAAGATGGAATGTAGAATTTACTCTTGGTGGGGATATATTGTTGAAGGTGGAGGAAATAAAAAATCTTGGGGTGATGGTGGATAAGAATCTAAAATTTAGAGGACATATTGCCAAAATCATTACACACAAACACCAAAGTAAAACCACCTTTGTGCTAAATGACAAACAGGGAAACTCAATAACAGACCCTGATATAAAGAAGAAAACATGGCAAGACCACGCATTACAACTGTATAAAAAAATAAAACACCTACAATTGCCAGAAAGGAAAAACAAACTCATAAATGATACTATGCAAATTAGTCATGACAAATTCGACAACGACTAAGGTGCCAGGCATAGATGGAATACAAATTGAACTAATGAAGAAAGTAAGTGAACAGGTAAAAGACAAGGAATGCCAACTGATTGCTGATATTTTTGAAAAAGGAATATGACTAGATGACTTTTTATGTTCTCTGATGGTACCCATCCCTAAAAAGAATAAATCAACAGGATGTGCCCATTACAGAACAATAAGCTTAGTAAGTCATATGTCAAAAATACTCCTAAAAATAATAAAAGATTGACTGGAATCAAAATCTGAAACCCATCTTGAAGAAAACCAATTTGTTCTCAGAAAAGAACAAGGAACCTGAGATGCAATTCTGGCCCTAACAGATCTTGGTGAATGTATGATAGAACAAGGACAACACCTGTATATATTCTTTATAAACTACGATGCAGAGGACACTGACTTGTAGAAGTAAGGAGATTCTGGTTCCATTGTATAAGGGTCTGATTAGGCCACATATGGATTTTTGTGCACAAATTTGGTCACCTGGTTTCCAAAAGGATGAGGAGATGTTGGAGAGAGTCCAGAGATGATTAACCAAAATAATTTCTGATCTGTGGAGTGTTGAATATGAAGAAAAGTTGAGACAATGAAATTTGCAGAGTCTAATGGATAGGGGAAAGAGGGGGTGATATGATAGAGATGTACAAGTTGGCAAAGGGTTGTTACAGGATTAACACTGAAAAGGTTTTTCATAACATGGTAGAAGATTGGGGGAGAACAAGAGATCATTCATGGAAGTTGTATAAGGAGGGTGTGAGCAAGGGGTGAGAAGCATGTTTTTTTACACGGAGAGCTGCGAATGACTGAATGCATTACCTTCGAGTGTGGGGTCTGCAGAGAATTTGAATGTGTTTAAGGTGCAGTATGATGAGCTGTGTGTATGACAAAAGGGACCTCCTAGATGAGTCTGTGACTCCATGGGGTTTTAAGATAATAATAACAATAATAATCCAGAAAGCCTATTCTACACAATGAATGTGGAACTTTTTTTTTAAAGCCACTTCTGGCCTCCTATTAGCAAGTGGTGGTTCTCACAATGTGATGAAATTTATCTGCCAACTAAGACACAAATTTTCCCTTATACATTTTCCTCTCCATGTGAAATAATCAGCGAACATCACAATAAATATGTTCTAAATCTACATACCTCCATCATTCTGATATAAACATAAAGTTGTAGGTGGTCCTGGTACCTCGATCTCATAAAGGCACAATGAATCCTAGAAAGAGAATAAGTTTATTATGCAAAACTCAATTGGACATTCTACATAAATATTTTTATATAGAATGTATTTTTTTTTATGTATAAATATTTTTATAATAAATTTAAATTATATTAATTATAATTTTTATCCTATCCTAATTTATGCTCATGTGTAGACCTACACCAAAATCCTGCGGAACAGGTTGGTTACTCCTTATTCCTGGAGGTATCCTATGACTATAGCTTGTGTGTTCACGGGGCAGGTTTGCCTGCTTGTGAGATGAAAAATCCCAGATACACGGGGGGGAAGAACCCTGCTGCCCACGCCCAAGACCGACTAACTTGGCTATTGCTGAGGAAGATCCTTGAGCTCCTCACATCGTCGACGGGAATCAAACCTAGGATATTCCTTCCCCAGGCATATGGTTGTGAAGTGCATAGCCACTAGGTTAACCGCGTGGACATAATTTTTATATAATTTATAATAGTAATAATTTTATAATTTTTATAAATATAATTTTATAATTTTTTTGAATAATAAAAAATATTATTTATGCAAAAAAAAATTTTCAGGATTGAATTTTATTGTAGGGAAATTAAATCAAATACAAGTTACTTTTGAGTTATTTTTTGAGCTACTTTCAAAGAGTAGCACTATTGGTCAATGCATCACTGATATGCCTATTTGAAAATAGAATGCTGCTGCCATGTTGTATTCACTTTGTATATTTGTGACATCTTGAAACTGTTTTGCCCTTTTAGGGTGCTTTTCAGTAAGAAGAAGAAGAAGATGATGATGATGATGATGAAGTCACAGGGATGAGTAAAATTTGGAGACAAGGATGGTGAGAATCACTTGAGGCAAAATTTGCTATTTGGCATCATGGCCTAGACACATTTCTAGTACATTTAAACAACCAACATCCAAATATACGCTTCACTATAGGAAAAAAAAAAAAGGTTCATTATCCTTCTCTGTTTTTTAAAAAAAACCCACACATATAGGACGTGATAAATGAAATGAAATAAATGTGATAAATGAAATCTAATTTGTTAACTGACCTTGGTGCAATGACATAGTTCAGGCCTTTTTCCAGAAGTGAGCATTCCACTCCCCTTTGTTAAGGTTGTGGCTGGATTTGCTGATAACTTGGCCATGCATGATCTGTTGGTGGATGGTTGCTCCTGACTTTGCTCATAGGTGACTGGCTGCTCATTGTATTGTTGGTTTGTAATTGGCTGTTCCTCTGGATGTGGCATCCAAATTGTCTGTTGTTTTAGTGCTTGAAACTCTGCTATTAGTTTTTCTTTATTCTTAAGTAACACGTACTTTGCTAATAGCTCTAATTTTTGTTGTAAAATGCTGGCTTGGGTAACTGTGAATTGGATACATTTATGTGGAGTGCTTTGGCTGAAGTAAACTTCTTTTTTAGCTTAATGCAGTTAGGCATCAAGTTACTGTCTCTACATTGTTTTAGAAAGGCTAGCGGATTAATTAACATACAAACATATATTTTCATCTTACCATAGTGGCTGCATTGCTTGTGGATCAAATCTCCAAACACACGTATTCAATTCACCATCGAGATCGAAACAACAACTCTCTTCCTTTTCTAGACACACTCATCACACGTCCTCCCTCAGGCTGCCTCTCCTTCTGTCTACTGCAAACCTACTTACACAAGCCAATATATACATACATACATAAAAATTCATACCACCATTCAACACAAAAACTAGAAGTCATCAGTGCCCTCAAACACAGAGCCCTAACAATTTGCTCAAATGAACAAACTCTGAACCAAGAATTTGAAATTAATAACCAACATTTGTCAAAAAAAAAAAATGGCTACAATAAAAAACAGTTCACAAGATCCTCCATAAAAATGCCATAGCCATATCTTATATTAGGGACAATTCGGAAAAAATAGATAGAACACTACTTAAATACAATATTAAGACAACCTTCAAATCCCTGACAAAAATAAGCAATTTACTTAGCTCTTCCAAAGATCCTCTTCCATACTTGTCCACCCAGAGGGTTACAAAATTCAATGTACCTGTAACCTACCTTACATAGGGGAAACAGGACGCACCATCCCAATCAGAAAAAATGTACCTTAAAAAAACATTAAATACCTCCACTATGGTAAAACAGGCCTATCAGACCATTCCAAACATGTCACAGAATTGACTGGAAAGGCACTAAGTCCGTAAACCTTTCTTTCAAACCCAAAATCTAGTTTGAAAGAAAATTCAAAGACGCTTGGGAAATGTTGAAACATTATCCAAATCTGAACAAAAATGATGGATTAATTATTCCAAGAATGTGGAAGACCCATCTTGAACCCATATAGCATCCAGAATAACCCCAAACAGAAGAAAATATAATACAAGAGGACTTTAGAAATTGTTTAATTTAATTCCATTTTTTAAATTTATTTATTTAATTTTTTTTTCACACAAGAGATCAGGCTAGGATAAATGATTAACAAACATTTAGATTCATCTTTTGTATAGTGCAGTGTCATGTAGTTTGTATCATGTACATATGTATGTTTTCCTGATGATAACCGAATTCAACGAAATGTCGAATGCTACTTTCTTAATGTTAAGTAAAGTAATAAACCTAACATGTGTTGTGTCTCAATAAATTCTTCACTATGAATGCTGACCACCATGTAACCTTAAAAGAAAGATAAGTAGTCGATTACTGCATATATCATTACACAGTAGACTACTGTACACACACACACACACACACACACTGGCCTGGTTGGCAAGCAGTTAGCATATCTACTCTCCAGCCAACAGGCTGTGGGTTTGAATACTGCCATGGATGTTTGTGACTATCCTTCACTAATTCACACATGCATACAAATATATACACACTCACACTCTCCCAAAATGGAGTGGATCATCATGGGTGAAGCAGACCCAACTCTCCCACATTAGGGAGAGAGATGGCTCTGCTTCACCAGTTCCCAGAATAAGTCTCTTGACTCCATGGCGATCTGTGGATAATAATAATAATAAGATAACAATCATAGGGATTTTACAGGTTAATCATCATCATATATGTGTGTGTGTGTGTGTGTGTGTGTGTGTGTGTGTACACACGAGCCTCTGTAACTCAGTCGGTATAAAAAAAAAAAAGGTGAGTTAGCCAGTCTCATACAGAATTAGAGGTTTTTTCACCTGGGTGACATCGGGTTTTTCGTCCCCCAGAACAGGCAAACCAGCCCCTTGAACACACACATCTACAGACATAGGACACACCGGGAGACATAGGGCTAACCACCTTATCCTCGGGATGGGTATGGTTTGGAAGGGCAGCTCCGTAACAGGCCACTTGGCCTAATAGGTAAAAAGGGAGAAGAAGAATACATACGCGCGCACGCACACATACACACACACACAAATTATATATTTATTACCCATGCAAAAGTTCAGCTTTCTGTAAAAACTATTCTCTTTTGCTATCTACTTTATATTTTTTCTGATCATGTAACACTGTTTTTCTTTTTAAGGACTTCCCATAGTATCAGCATTCAATGAAATGTAGTTTTGTAAGATCTGCTACATGATCTATTTATTAGGTATATATACTGCTCTATTTTCAGCCTCATCTGTTTGTCATCATTAATCTTGATGATAAAAGGTGGATGATCTTATGACCAGAGTCTGATATCTTTAATAAATGCATGTGTATTCACATTGGAATGTATGACCTGCAGAAGGAGCAAAGCACAAATGGAAATGAGAATGGAAACAATTTTCTTATTTCATCTGAGACTGGGTTAACTTAGCTGTGATTGAAGGAGGAGCTAAAAAAATTCCTCTTGGCACAAATAGCACACCTGAACCTACATCTCTTTCTCCAACCAAAAAACATATAATAAAACTATTCCACGTGCAGAAGCCATCTTAAAATTCAATGCTTTATACCTAAATTGAGACTTAAAATTTTAACAAAACAGGAGAATTTTCATTTTATCTCAAGTTGAACAATTATAATACTATAATACTATACTTTTCATTAACAATCAACAAGTAAGTTAGTATCTTTAGTCATAAAAATAATTTTACTTACTTTTAGAATTCTTACTACTCTGTCCTGACAAGCCAATACTGGAACAATAGAATTCGTTCTTTCTCTCCTTAACACTATAAAATCATTGATACGATCACCAGATAAGTAGTAGTTGAGATCTTGGCATTCAAAATAGTGATTATAGATAAAATTTCCAGAGAGAAAGAGCTCACTGCCACTAACTTGCCTGAAAATAACAAAAAGAATATACAGGATGCTCCAGAAGGAATCTGACAAACATCAGGGTCTGATTCTTTAGTGATTTAGGGAAAAAAAAAATATATATATATATATATACACACACACACACAGTAAACCCTCAACTTAACTGACTTTGGATTTAACAGAGACAAAATTTCCGGTCCGTATGTCACATGAAAATTAACACCCTGTTAATTTTAAAATGTTTTTAACCAAAATTTGCTTATAATTAAACAGGTTATTTTTTGTTATTAATTTCCTGTTATTTTTAACAAATTTTGGCAAATAGGCCATCATCATGCCTATCAAGGATTTAGGCCTAGAGTGTCCTGTTCTGGCTTTAAAAGTTATCATTGAATCTTTTAAGAGGACGTCCTGGTTTTTTTTTCCTAATGGCTTGTACTTTAAGGCTTGTTTCGGTAATCTTTCTGCTTTCATTCTCTGAACATGTTCCATCCATTTATGTTTATATTTTTTAATTTTTTTCTATTACTGATTTCTGGTATAATACTTTCATATTCTCTTCATTTCTTTTGTGATCAAATAGAGGATACTTTGCAGTTTTTCTCATAAACTTCATTTCAGCTGTTATTAATCTTTGTGTCTTTTTGTTTTATTGTCCAGATTTCACTTCCATACATTAGGGCTAGTAGGGCTAATGTATTGTATACTTTTAGTCTGGTTTGTTTTTGAACTAGGTTTGGTTTAAATATAGAGTTAATTACACCTGTTATTTTGAAATATTTTGCAATTTTTACGTTTATATCTTTTTCATTTTCATATGTGATCGTACATCCTAGATAGTTAAATGAATTCGCCTGTTCTAAGATCTTGTTATCTATTACTATTTTAGTTCTTGCTGGATCTTGTCCTTTAAAGGCCATAGTTTTTGATTTTTCTGTTGATATTATCATACCATAATCTATAGCTATCTCATTTAGATGTAAAATAGATTTCTGTAAGTTACCTTCAGAATTCGTAATTATTATTTGGTCATCGGCAAACAGGAGAGTGTTTAAGTTCACAGTAGGAGAATGTTTAATACCTTGATGGACAATTTCATTCCATTTTATTATTATTTCATTTAGGTAAATATTAAAAAGACTTGCTGAGAGGGGACATCCCTGTCAGACTCCTTGGTTTATCTCTCTCGTATATGATAGCTCCTGATTTAATCTTATTTGTATCTGATTATTTTCATATACACTTATGATAGCTTTTAGGATATTATTTGGTATGTCTTTCTTTTAATATGTTAAATAAAATGCTTCTTTTAACTTTGTCAAATGCTTTTTCAAAGTCAATAAATGTAATATGTGTTTCTAAATTGTATTCTCTTCTTTTCTCTATGATTAATTTTAGGCAAAATGCTGTGTCTATACATGATCGTCCTTTTCTAAATCCATTTTGTACTTCTAAAATAAAGTTTTCAGAATATTTTATTACTTTGTTATTTAAAATTCTGCTATATATATTGTAACAGGAATTTAGTATGCTTATACCTCTATAGTTTTTAGGGTCATCTCTACTATCTCTTTTTTAAAGATAGGAATCGCAATTGATTTTTTCCATTCTATTGGGGGGGGGAAACCAGTTGAATAGATTTTATTTAAAAATAATAGGAGTCTTTCTTTGAACCTCATTCCTGCATATTTATATAGTTCTGAACTTAGCTTATCTTCTACAGGTGATTTTCCATTTCTTGTTTCTTTCAGGCTGATTTCTAATTCTTCTTTTGTTATTTCTTTTTCATTTTCATTAAATGTTTGCCAGTTATCTTTTTTAAAATATTTACCTGTCCACAATTCTGTATAGAAATTCTTCTAATTTCAATTCGGTGTTAAATTTTATGTTTTCTTTAGTATCTGTACTTAAGTGTTTCAAAATCTTATACACATTGGGTCTTATTTTATATAAATCATGTTCTAAATTAGAAACAAATTTGTTCCATGATTCTCTATGTCTTTTTCTGACTTCTCTTTTAGCTATGGCTCTTATTCTTTTATATTCTATTTCAGAATAGGCCATCATATGGTGGAAAAACACTGTAGTAATTTAGCCAACATAAATGAGTCACTGCTCATAAAATATGTTCGGCGAATGATTAGGACATGACCACACCAATCACACTGTAATTGGTTCTTTTGTTGCATGGCGTGACTTTCTGCGGCAGTTTTATTACACATATTTTCATAATTTTAGGGAGTTAATTATAAAAAAAAAAACAGCAGAATTTAAAAGTTAAAAAAAACTTCATAGTTTTTTCAAAGCAGGATTACCTAAACCGAGTGCCTCTACATCGAACATTAACTTCACATTAACTTATCTAAAAGTGTGTGTGTAAAACAATTCTTTTGTTATTACAGTGCAAATATTGATAAAATTGCAGTATAATGTTACAGATATTTTTATTTTAAAAAATTCGTGATTTAACGGACACCCCTTAGTCCCTGTTAGTCCGTTAAATCAAGGGTTTACTGTATATATATATATATATATATTAACATAGTACAATAATGCAAGTGAAAAAAACAAACAAACAAACTAGAATACCATATTAGACATTTATTTTAGAATTAAAAGTTGCAAACAAAATGTTTTAATATCGTTTCAAAACTTACTCTTAGTTCAAAAATCTATTATTTTAAGAAGTGAAAATTCATATATTACTTCTCAACAATTACCTTCTACCTGAAAATTCTGTACATCATAATAAAGTTTTGTGTTGCTTTCTTTAAAAAAAAAAAAAAAAAAAAAAATCAGCTAATGCCTTTTTTTTTTTTATATTTTTTTTTTATTCCCGTATACAGGGAGTAGGCGAGGCCATTTAGCCCTATCTAACTTTTGGAGACTGAGTGGGCAGTTCAATCTCCACTGGTACCAATCAGAGATAGATAGCCCAAGGCTATCACTAATTAAGCGGTACACAGTGAAGAGAGACGGCTCAAATGTGCCGCCATCTCGTGGTCCCTAACCCTAACACAATATATTTAATGTCTGAAATAATGTGTGTTCTATGGTCGATTTTCTTGAGTTTTATGGGACGAAAAACCCGAGTTTCCGGGAAGAAAAACCCGCTTTCCCGTGCCAGAGATTGACTAACTCAGGAACCGGTCGAAAAAAGGCTTAGAAAAATTTCCTCTAGTCACCGACTAGACTCGAAACCAAGTCTTCCTTCGTGCGGCCAAGCGCCGTGGTATGCAAACGCCACATCCACTGAGCTACACAGGCTCTGTGTTGCTTTCTTTTTACTGTTAAATTTATAAATACCAATGGCATCCAAAATTTTCCCATTTAGTTCATCCTTATTATTGACATTGTGTACCTAACTAATGCATTCATGTAATCCCAAATGCAATCAATAGTCTACAGAGTTAAGATTAGGGAAATCTAGTTGTCTACGAATAAGACCTTCATTAACCAATTGAATGGATGGGAAAGCGATGGTGCAGATACGTGTTAAATGTACTAGTCTTAGGTGTATTAAGTGTAGAAGTATGCTGTGCATTATAAGAAAATGAGGCAAATGATGTGAAGTCAACAGCCTTTACTTATAATTAGTTTCATTGTGAAGATACTTCATTTGCAAACTTTGCTTGCTTATACTTAGGTACAACAAGAATATAATTCTTGTCTACTATATTTATTTATTTTTAACAAGCAGAAAAACTTTCTATAACTATCTCTAATCCAGCAATTAGTAATAATTTTAGTAATAGTGAAGATGTCAGGATGTAAATTTCTAATACTTTATCTCAGCCTTCATAATGAAAAACAGCAAAACATAGGATATTAAATTGTAAACTTTATTTCCTTTTAGAGTTTCAAACAATTTTATTACTATACTGTACTATATATATATATTTTCATCTGACTATTTTCAGTTCACTCTTTTATGTAATCTCCAGTATTTCAATATATAGGTGTTGAAATAACAACTGGAGGACAGTACTTTGTTTCAGAGAAACCTAAATGCTCACTCACACTTCAATATACCACATGAGTTTTCCTTCCCCTGATAAATCTTTCCATCTTTCTAGATGAGTCAGGAATTTTGGCCCATTTTCCTTCAATATGACTATAATTTAATGTACCTTGTTCGAGGCATTCCCACATCCTTCAAATATGGGAATGCAAACATGTTCTAATGGGATCAAATTGGGACTATGTGCTGGAAGAGTCAAATTTTTCCCACATAATTTTCCATGTTCCAAGAGCACCTTCAGTATGATATGGTGCATTGCTATGTTAAAAAAATGTGGATTTGTTCCATAAAACTAACAGTCTATGACAGTGTTTTCCAACCTTTTTGACGTCATTGACCCTCTGTAACGAATGTTAATATGTTGCGGACCCCGTGTAGCAAATGTTGATATGTCGCAGACCCCTGGAGCGAATGATAATTCACTACGGCCCCTGAAAAATCCAAAATGGAAATTTTTTATATGTTACATATCATAAAGATGAAGTAATATATTACAATTTTACAATACTAAATGTGTCATTTATGACAATAAATGATACATTTATTATACTGTTATAAATGGAGATATACTGTTATAAATTTATTATACTGTTATAAATGGTTTACGATACTGTTATAAATGGAGATATTGGGAAGAATATGAACATATCAATTAGGCCAGGTGTGAACAACAGGTGTGAGCAACATGATAAGATAAAGTTTAATAAAAATTAACTATCCCGCGGACCCCTTTCAATTACTCGCGGACCCCCCCGGCAATCTGCGGACCACAGGTTGGGAAACACTGGTCTAGGATGTAAGTCTTAGATTAACCAGCAGTGCTCCATGTCTATCAGCATTCAACCTTCCAGATGCCATAATTAAAGATTCATGTTCTTATCAGGAGAAACAGTTCCGTATCATTACACTCCTGCCATTAAACAAAACATCCAAGACGATTAACTGCGACATAAAGCATCCATTCACTAAGCATTCATTACATTTGCCCATGATTCACTGCTTTATACTGTGGACTTCAAATGTTCTACAATCTAATGTGTTCTATATATCACTGTAGTCTCAGTTCAGTGTTATGACTGATGTTTGGCTTGTGGACAGGTGCCCCTCAACAGAAACTGGTAATGTGCAGCTTTTTACACAGCATCTTACTACTAACCTGAACACTCTGTACACTCTAAACTCTTGGTTGAATGCTAACACATCAGACTACTGAGATTTCTGTAGCACCCTAACTTTTGTCCTTTAGTATTAACTTCTTAGGTCCTTGAATTCATTTTACAGCTGAGGTGATGATCCTCATTGCATTTTGGATGATTCATCTACCAATGTCATGAATGGATTGGTCACTGATATGAACTCCATGATAATATTTCTTTAGAAATCCATAAATGGTGCCATGTGATGTTGACAATATATATAGATATACAGTCAACTCTTAGAGTTACATTTCTCTTTATATATCAAAAAATACCACATGATCTAAAACAAATATACATATCACTATGCTTCATTCTAAAACAGGAATGTATCAATACTGATTTCAATACAGTCTGACATTTAATACATGAAAAATAAAAAATAAGATAGAAATTTCAGTTTCATTTCATTGCATGATATAATTATTAAAAAAAATATTATCCATTAGATTTATATTAATTTTAAAAAGAAGACTTACATGGACATAATAGTTTCTGTCATGTTTGTGTCAAATCTCAAAAACTGTTTCCCCTTTCTTGTGTAGCCTCTCACTTCAGTTCCAGCTGCAACAAATATTTTATCAGGTACAGTGCCCAAAGCTCCACCTAATTCTAATCGTGTCACTTTAGTTCCAGGTAAAGTCTTGAAGATGGTCTGGAAGTTTTACATGTACTTAATATATTTCTTTCATTTAAAATATATAATATTTAAAATTTAAAATTTTAGAAATATGAGAATAATGACATTGCAATTAAATAATACATAAACCATATAAAGTTACTATATTCAAAAGTAACACCATTTCTTTCTTGTCAAATTATTACTAAATCACTTAAGGAATTGACAACGTAGATAAGAATATAAATTAAATTACACTTTAATAAATATTTCCGATATTTTGGCAACATCATGTTGCAATCTTCAAAAAGAACTTACAAAAAAGGCATGTGCACGTAGGCACTACAACACAGTAACTGAGAATGAAGTGATGAAGCTATTGTTCTCCTAAAAGTCCTGATGGTCCCCCCCTCCCCAGCGGGCTTGGAAGGTGTTCTTGGCCATTGGGCTGAAGGTCTGCTGGTGTAAGCCTCCCAGATTTGGGGCAGTCTCATACAACTAAATTTGTTGAGGTCTGGAGAGTTTCTTAGGGCTGAGGCTGATTCCATGAATAGTCTTTCGAATTTGTATTTGCTATGGTGTATTATTGTAGCTTTCTTCCACTGTATTCTGTAGCATGTATCCAGAGCACAGTCTGCAAGACCAGAGTGGCTGTACTTGTGAAAACGGATGTAGTCCTTGTGTTCCGAAATTCTGATATTCGCTGTCCTGACTGTTTGGCCAAAGTAAGACAGTTTACAGCTGCAAGGGACCAGGTATACACCAGGTAGGTCTAGGGGAAGTGGTTGGTCTTTTGTGAAGTAGATAAGGGATGCCTTTCTGTATGGTGTGTAACAGGAGGTCAAGTCATGTTTTTTAAGATTTTGGTAATTTTTTCAGAGGTGCCTCAGATGTAGGGAATGGTGATGGATTTAGAGTAATCCTTCTTGTGGAGGGGGGGGGGGGTTGTGGTTTGTTAGTTTGAATATTTTTTGGATTTTTTTTGGGGGGGGGAAGCCATTGGCTGAAAAAGTGTTGACGATGTGATTTAGTTCAGTGTTTAGGGCCTTGTCATAGAACAAATTAGTTTAGCCCTGTTGTATAGTGTTTTCACCACTCCATGTTGTTGTGGGGGGGGGGTAATTGTTGGTGAATGTATCTGCCTGTATGGGTGAGTTTTCTATAAATGAGATAACCAAGGTTCCATCAGGCTGGCGGGTGACTAGTGTGTCCAGAAAAGGGAGGCTGTTGTTCTCCCCGTTTTCCAGGGTGAACTTGATTCTGGGGTGTTGGTTGTTTAAGTGTGTTAAGAAGGAGAGGGGTGTATCAGAGCCATGTGGCCAAACAGCGAACACATCATCAACGTAGCGAAGCCATATGGTTGGGTTTTGTGGGGCAGAGGCTAAGGCTTTTTCTTCAAAGGTCTCCATAAAGAAATTAGCCAAGGGTGGGGAGAGTGGTGAACCCATGGCTGTCCCGTCTATTTGTTTGTAGAATTTTCCCTGCCAAAAGAAATAGCCTGAGTTCATTGTGAACTGAAATAGGGCTGAGATATCGGGAGAAAATTTAGCTTGGATTACCTCTAAAGTTTCCTTGCGTGGGACATTCGTGAATAAGAAGGAAATGTCAAAGCTGACCATTATGTCAGTATGGTGGAGTGTAATGTTTTCTATGCCGGCTTTGAAGTGAGCTGAGTTTTTTATGTGTGATGGTGTGTTGCCAGTATAGTGTGTGAGCGCTTTGGCCAAATGTCTAGCTAATTTGTATGTGGGGGGAATCAATGCCATCCACTATGGGAGGTAATGGCACATTTTCTTTATGTATTTTTGGGAGTCCGTAAATATGGGGGGGATATAGAGTTGAATGGCTTTAATCTGTTGGTAACTTCTACAGACCAAGAAGTGACTTTCTTAAAGAGCCTGTGAAGTTTTCTGATTTGTGAGTTGGTGGGATTGTATTCGACAGGGAGGTAAGTAGCCCGATCTAATAGAAGAGCATTAAGCTTACCTGTGTAGTCCTTTTAGTTAAGTACTACAGTTGCATTTCCCTTATCCGCTTTGGTGATAACTATTTCTTCATTATTCCTCATTTCCTGCAGAGCTTTATATTCCTTGTTAGATATGTTGGTTTTTGGTGGTCTTGCTTTGGAGACGACACAAGCTACGTCCAGTCTTACACTCTTGACAATTTGATTCAGAAGGGGCGGATTCCGCGTTCGATCTGGATCGTAATATCCTTGCTAGGTATTTTTCTGGGAGCAGTGGCGAAGGTGTGACCACGTGAAAGCATGTTAAGTGCTTCAGGCTTCAGGGTAACCAAAGAAAGGTTGATTACGGTGTGGTAGGAAGTTTTGAATTGACGGTAGAGTTCTTTTTTAATTTTTCGAATTTTTTGATCTGTCGACCTCATATTTTTTCAAATTCTTTGTCTGCTGCAGTACACGAGACGTCATGTAAAATTGACCAAAGCTCGTGATTTAAATTACACGAAAGCTCTTCTTCAAAGGCACGAATAGCTTTGTTAATGTCCGATAAGAGAAACCATGTGGCGGCGATTTGTTCCGGAAGCAAAGCGTAGCTGGCATGTGTTAGATCCTGAATGAAGGAATCTTGCAAAGAAATCATTCATTCAGAATCTAACATACTAAACTACACAGATAAAGAGAAATACCTGCATCAGCTGAAATTAAAGTGAAACTTCTTCACATATGTATAAAATTGCATTAATTTTATGTACCTTGTATTTTAATCTATTGTAATCACTAAGATCGAATTAGAGAATGTCTTAAAAGAGGAATTTGTTAATATTATTTAAGCCTCACTTTAGCTGCATAGAGTGATTGTGAGTCACCAGATAGAAATCAAGTAACAATTCTTAGAAGGTATACTACTACACGTGTCCAGCATGAAGCTAGAGGCAGTAGCTTACGTGGAAGGTTCATCGACGTGAATTCCGTGAATAGAAAAGCATAACAGCAAAGGGGAGAGCAAGGGATGGACCCAAGGGGAGAAAGGATAAGTCGTGTGCAAAGGGAACTAAGAAAAAAGAGGGTGCTCGAACGAAGAATATAAGGGGACAAGCACCGTATCGCAGCTCTCTCGTCTTTTCGTTTTTCTTGGTTCGTGGTTTAGAAGTTAGCAGGTAGTTTGCATAAGGGGGGGGGATGAAGCAAGCTACCTGCTCGCTTGCTAAGATGTTGGACAGCGAGCTTTCCTGAGAATGGAGCAGGATTCTACGCAGAGCTGAAGGTAAAATTTCCAGTCCTAGCAGAATCGAGCCATCGCTGAAAAAGTCTCATCGAAAGGAATAGAGATATTTCCTGAGATGCAAAGATTCGAGTTCGTGTTCGGCAGAAATTATGAAGCTAGCGTAACTCCCTATGCTGGTGTAAGGACAGCCAATAGACAAAAGGTAACCAGACGTACACGTGGTGCTGAAAGACGAAGGAAAAAGTTCGGCAAAGTAAAATTTCTCTATTTTGCTTTTAGAATTCCTTAGAAGAGAGAAGATTATATGTGAATGTAAATTATGAACATTATTCTAAAGAACTTTGTGGACAGACTCTAATTAGATAATTAGAGTCTGTCCACAATGTCTATTTAGAATAAGAAGAATTGTTTGGAAGAAGTCTTTTGTGTTGTATGTGATTGAGATTAGGATTTGGATTTTTAGTAAGTGAGTAACATTAGAATGTCTGTTCATATTATCTTATGAATAGCTTGCAGAAAGGAGTTTTAGCTTAACATCATATCATTTGCAATCTATCCCAATTTTCGATTACTAAGTTTTACGATGTTTTATAACCTTGATTTAATTTAGAGTATGTTAATCTCTTAACTCAAGATTCCTTATTTAGTATTCAGTCAAATTGAATGTATGAATTTTTTTAGTGTATTTTGTTTTGATATTCCAATAAACATGTCATATTTACCTAAACCTGAGTCATGCCTGATTACGAATCCAAACTACCACTTATAAAAATAGAACCTATTTTGGCAGGAAGGAATTAGAAAGTGTATATAATTATAGATTTAGGTCACGACTACAGTCTGAATCTATACAGCCGTGTTAAAGTAAGATATCGTGTAAGAACACCTCAGTATCTAGCCTGGATCTTTTCTGCTATAGGATACTGGCTGGCGCAGCATAATATAAATTTGCCAGTATCCGAAGAGTAAACAATCCTAGATGTAAGCATATTAGGCCGATATCTGACGAAGTAAAATAGCGATTGAAAGATAGAATAGGAAGATATAAATCAGTAAAATATAGAAAAAGCAATGACATAACACATGATTATAGATACGGAGAACTTTTTGTGAAACAAAACGGTGCTTGAATTTTACACAATTTGGGATTACCTGATTATCCCGGCAGCGTTTTAGGAAAGTTAGACGATTTAATTGTCTAGATAACTTCAACTTCATTTTAACGTGGCGGGCCCTTCGGTGCGATGGCATCTCCATGGATGATGGTAATTCTCGTAGACAGGCTTATACGTTAGTTATGCATTACTAAATCACTTAGGGAGACATTTGAAGAAAAAGCCTTAGCCTATGCCCCACAAAAACCAACCATATGGCTTTGCTACATTGATGATGTGTTCGCTATTTGACCACATGGTTCTGATACACTCCTCTCCTTCTTAACACACTTAAACAACCAACACCCCAGAATCAAGTTCACCCTGGAAAAAGAGGAAAACAACAGCCTCCCCTTTTCTGGACAGACTAGTCACCTGCCAGCCTGATGGAAACCTTGGTTTTCTCAGTTTATGGAAAACCCACTCATACAGGCAGGTACATTCACCAACAATCCTCCCCCCCCCCTCACAACAACAACATGGAGTGGTGAAAACACTATACAACAGGGCTAAACTAATTTGTTCTAACAACAAGGCCCTAAACACTGAACTAAATCACATCCTCAACACTTTTTCACCCAATGGCTTCCCCCCCCACAAAAAAAATCCAAAAAATATTGAAACCAACAAACCACAATCCCCCCCCCTTCCACAAGAAGGATTACTCTAAATCCATCACCATTCCCTACATCTGAGGCACCTCGGAAAAAATTACCAAAATCTTAAAAAAACATGACTTGACCTCCTGTTACACACCATACAGAAAATTGGCATCCCTTATCTACTTCACAAAAGACCAACCACTTCCCCTAGACCTACCTGGTGTATACCTAGTCCCTTGCAGCTGTAAACTGTCTTACTTTGGCCAAACAGTCAGGATAGCGAATATCAGAACTTCAGAACACAAGGACTACATCCGTTTTCACAAGTACAGCCACTCTGGTCTTGCAGACTGTGCTCTGGATACATACCACAGAATACGGTGGAAGAAAGCTACGATAATACACCATAGCAAATACAAATTCGAAAGACTATTCGTGGAATCAGCCTCAGCCCTAAGAAACTCTCCAAACCTCAACAAATTTGGTTGTATGAGACTGTCCCAAATTTGGGAGGCTTACACCAGCAGACCTTCAGCCCAACGGCCAAGAACACCTTCCAAGCCCGCTGGGGGAGGGGGGGGACCATCAGGACTTTTAGGAGAACAATAGCTTCATCACTTCATTCTCAGTTACTGTGTTGTAGTGCCTACGTGCACATGCCTTTTTTGTAAGTTCTTTTTGAAGATTGCAACATGATGTTGCCAAAATATCGGAAATATTTATTAAAGTGTAATTTAATTTATATTCTTATCTACGTTGTCAATTCCTTAAGTGATTTAGTAATGCATAACCAACGTATAAGCCTGTCTACGAGAATTTCTTGTCAAATATAAGTTCACAAAGTCTGTACAAATTAAAAAAAAAAAAAAAAAAATATATATATATATATATATATATATATATATTACACTGTATTAGTGTATGAAAACATGAATGTTTTCAAAGGTTACCGATATCTGCTATGGAGTGAAAGTAGCAAAATTCATATTGGTGATCATTATAATAATAACTAAATACTTAAGGAATTGACAGCATACACTAGAAATATAAATTAAATCAACTTTAATATATACTTTCCGATATTTCAGCAACATCACGTTGCCATCTTCATGGAAACTTAAGATAAAGACACATACACACAAGTACTACATAACAGCAAATGAGAAATGAAACGAGGAAGCTACCGTTTTCCTAAAGTTCTGATGGTGCCCCCCCCCCCCCCCGGTGGGGGGTTATATTAGGTGTTCTTGGCCTTTAGGCTGAAGTTCTTTTGATGTATGTTTCCCAAATTTGTTACATTACATTCACCAGCAATCCCACCAGCACTCCTCACAACAATATGGAGTTATTAAGACACTATTCAACAGGGCAAAACTTATCTGTTCAGATGAACAAGCCTTAACCACTGAACTAAATCACATCTTTAACATGTTCTCAGCCAATGGCTACCCCTCCCCCTTGAAAAAAAATCCAAAAAATTCTAAAACAGTTATCTTCCCCCCCCCCCTTTCACAAAAAAGATAACTCTAAATCCATCACCATTCCCTACATCCGAAAAATCAACAAAATCCTAAAAAAATGACTTGACCGCTTGTTACAGACAATATAGAAAATTGGCATCCCTTATCTGCTCCACTAAAGACCAACTACTTCCCCTAGACCTACCTGGTGTATACCAGGCCCCTTGCAGCTGTAAACTGCCCTACTTTGGCCAAACAGGCAGGACAGCAAATATCAGAATCTCAGAACACAAGGACTACATCCGATTTCACCAGTACAGCCACTCTGGGGTTGCAGACCATGCTCTGGATACTCGCCACAGAATAAGGTGGAAGAAAGCCACAGTAATACACCGCAGCAAGTTCAAATATGAAAGACTATTCATGAAATCAGCCTCAGCCCTTAGGAACATGCCAAACCTTAACAAATTTGGATGCATGAGACTGCCCCAAATTTGGGAAACATTTATCAGAAGAACTTCAGAGTCCAAAGGCCAAGAACACCTAATATAGCCCGCCAGAGGGCACCATCAGGACTTTAGGAAAACGGTAGCTTCCTCGCTTCGTTTCTCATTTGCTGTTATGTAATACTTGCGTGCACGTGTCTTTATCTTAAGTTCCCATGAAGATGGCAATATGGGAAAGTATATATTAAAGTTGATTTAATTTATATTTCTAGTGTACACTGTCAATTCCTCAAGTATTTAGTTATCATGTTTAACCAGCATATAAGCCTTTCTACAAGAATGGTGGTCATTAATTATGCAATGAGTGAAAAACTGGCTACTGAAGAATTTATCCACTCTGCTAAAGAAAACTAAGATGAAGACAGTGAATGACTGGTCCAAAGCATGGACTAGTGATTACTAATACCATATTCCAGCATAAAGATATGAATCTGTTCACTTCTTTATGCTGGAATTATAAGTAAATTTCTCACTGTCAATAGTAACATAAGTAAATACTATGTTATTGTTGATAACAATGTCTTCAGGCTGATCCAGGATCCAGAAGTATAGGGATTTAAAATAAAAAGTGATTATCATTTGGTTTTGAGCAGGATAAAATTGAATATCGTACTGAAAAAAAAAGTGTGTAAGACAGTTTTTAAAATAATCAAGTGATCTGCTATCAGAGGTGAACTATCAACTCAAACATACAAATATTATGAAGAAAAAATGAAAATCTTTGAAGACAGGAATATGAGCTTGAAGACTGAAGAAAACACTGATTGATACAGCCCAGGAAACAGAAGGTGAAGTTGTCTACAAGGATGGCAAAATCAGAATCTCATGTTAGGAAGTTAAAAAGACAGTCATATTAAAGAAAAAAGCAGATTGATAAATCCTAGCATGGAAATCTGAACATGTGCTTTGAAAAGAGAGAGAAATGTAAGAAAGCAAAGCAATGTTTAAAAGCAGCTAAACAAAAACATAAGATGACTACGATGATGATGATAAGAATAATCATCATCAGTGGTTCCTAACAGGCACTCAAGTGCTCACATATACTTAGATAAGGTAGTTAGCCTTATGCATATAAATATTCTCTTGTAAATTATGTGTTCTGGTTGGTTTGCCTAATTGTGGGATGAAAAATATGAGTTTTCAGTAGGAAAAACCCTGCCACATCAGTATGACACTGGCTAACTCATCTTCAGTTGAAAAACCCTGATAACGGTTCTTTACATCCTAGACAGGATTCAAACTCAGGTCATTCCAACTAAAGGACTTCAATTGCTGAATAAGCTATGGAGGCTGATTCAGGTTGAATCTAGGTAAGATTTATGGAAGCATACTTGAGAAGAGGCTAAAAAAATTGTGGAAGGGAAGCATGGAGAACAGGTAAGGTTAAGGCTAAACAGAGGTTGATAGGATCATATTTTCACTGAGAAATCATGGGAATATAACAAAGATGTGTATTCTGGAAAAAAGAGCTTTTACATAGATCTTTATATAAACATGAATGTTTATACAAAGAAAGTTCTGAAGCCCTACTACACAGACCAAACTTAAACTGCAACGATGTTTTTACTATTCCTAAAGTATGGGAAATTGTCATACAAAATTGTGTCAAATAATTTTTTTTTTTACTACTGTAGCACGTTATGCACGTTTAATGAGATTCTATTGTAATCATGCGCCCTAACTGTATGTTATTCCTATTATTGTTTAAAACTACTGTACTGATGATGTCCTAAGATACTTAGGATGAAATATTTATTAAATAATTTTCACTGTGGTTAATACGTGCGTTATGATTAATTATGATCGCACCACAGGTTTCGTTATTTAATAAAGGAAAAAAGAGCATATGACAAAGTGCCAAAAGAAAAGCTATTCAAAATGCATGCTGCAATTATATGGTGTAAAATGGGACATTATTATTATTATTATTATTATTGAGCAATACATAGTCTATATTTGAAGTGTAAATCAGCAGTTACAATTGAAAGATGTACAGGAAGATGGTCGGATGTTAAACCACAAATGAGGCAAGGATGCAAATTATCTCTGCTGTTATTTATTATTGTCTATATAGATTACATTATGTAGGAGAGTGGCATGATAATTGATACCAGAATCAGTATTTGAGTACTGAGTGCAATTAATCTCAGCTCTTTTATTATTATTATTATTATTATTATTGTTCCGGGCAACTCCAAGTAGTCGACAGACTCATCAAGGGAGGCCCTAACATCATGTCAAGAACAACTATTCGACATTGACACAGTATCTATCATACCTTGCCTTGAACTCATTCACGGTCGTAGCACCCACAACAGACTCTGGAAGCTTATTCCACTCATTCACCTCTCCAAGTAAAAAACCTAGCTCTAACACCCTTGTCAACCACGCTCTTGCCCAGCTTCCATGCATGGACCCTAGTCCTCCTACCACCAGTCATATTTTTAAAAATATCTTCTGAATCAATCTTGTAGAAACTCTTCAGTAATTTGAATGTCTCAATCATATCACCCCCTCCTTCGCCTATCATCCAATCTCTGCAACCCACAAATCTTCAACCTATTCTCATAAGGTTCATTCCACAGACCTTCTATCATCTTGGTCACTCATCTCTGGATCCTCTCCACTTCCTCCCCATCATGAAGAAACCCTGGTGCCCATAACTGGGCACAGTAGTCCAGATGGGGTCTTATCAAGGCTCGATACAGAGGAACAACAACTTGTTTGTCTCTACATGTTAAAGTATTTTTCAGAAGCCAAGTGATTTGATGAGCTGATTTAGTCACTTTTGCAATGTGCTCCCTAAACTTCAATTCCCTATCCACCAACACTCCCAAATCCCTGACCTCATCAATCTCCTGGAGTACGGTTCCACCAATGCAATATACTGCTGCTATTCTTTTCACCCCAAAATGCATAACCTTACACTTTGCCACATTAAATTGCCATCCATTTTTCCTAGCCCAGTCCTCCAAACTATCCAAATCATCCTGTAACATTTTGACATCCTGTGCACTCACAATTGCTCTACCCAACTTTGCATCATCAGCAAACAAGTGAACACTTCCTCTCAAATCCTTTCCTATATCATTGATGAACAAATTGAAAAGCAGTGGTCCAAGAACAGAGCCCTGCGACACACCACTAGTCACAAGCCGTCTTTTAGACTCCACTCCTGCATAAACCACTCTCTGGTATCTCTCCTTCAACCACCCTCCAATCCATCTCACCAACCCTATATCTATCCCCATCTGCTCCAGTTTACTGATTAGGGTTCCATGTGTATCCTATCAAAGGCCTTGGCAAGGTCCAGCAGTATCACTGTAAACCCATTACCCCTATCCAGTTCAGCCATCACTGTGTTAGAGAACGTGAGCAAGTTACTGAGGCATGATCTACCCTTTACAAAACCATGTTGTCCCCCATACAATATCCCATTTTCATCTATCCAATCCTGTATTCTTTTCTTGACTAATTTCTCTAAGACCTTGACAATGATTCCTAATATTCTAATCGGTCGGTAATTTACAACAGCAGTCTTGAAACCACCTTTATGCAGTGGAACTATTTTCCCCTCTTTCCACCCCCTTGGGACTAACCCAGACCCGAGACTCAAATTAAACAAAATGGTCAAGGGTACTGACAATTCTTTAGCTGCTTCTCATATGACACGAGCTGGTATACCATCCAATCCCACAGATGTATTGACATTGAGGTTATGCAATAGACTACTCACCTCCACTTCATTCACCACAATTCCCGTATAATCTACTGGTTTATTCGTTTCTGCCCTCTTTACTTAATAGTACTTCTATACAAATCCAGCAGAAGTCTACAGGATTCCCTAACTAAACTGAATATGGCTGTAATAAATTCAGTATGAAAATTAGGAATAAAAAAATAAATTATAAAAATAGGCAGGAACACTCAACTCATTCTAAATAGAGAATCTATAGAACAAGCAACACATTTCATCCATTTAGATACAATTTTTATTGAGGATGGCAAAGTAAATATAGGTTAGAGAACAGAATTAGCAAATCTGGTATTGTAAGGAGTCAAATGAATAAAAATGTATGGAACAAGAGAGAAATTAGTAAATACACTAAACTAGATACACAAAACAGTGTTCAAACCAATTTTAACTTACAGGTCTGAGAGCTGGGTTAGAAACTGTAGATCCCAGATATGAGAGTTATGAGAAAAATTAGGGGAGTAAACAGATGGAATCAATAGCAGAACTATATTAAAAATTAGGATATTAAGAAGGAACTTGACATTGTTAGCATTCAGAAATGTGTGAGCAGACCTAATCTACGGTGGTAAGGTCACTTAAACAGAATGGGAGAAGAAAGGTTAGCAAAACAAATATTTTTTGCCAGGATGGCAGGGAAAAGACTCAGAGAAAGATTAAGATCTAGGTGGATTGATACAGGAAGAAATGCCTTAGAAGACCAAAATATAAAATCTGATGATACTGGAGTCCTGACATATAACAGATTAATTTGGAAGAATATGGTCAATAGATAGTTATTAATGATGTAAACTTTTCAAGTAGTACTATCATAATATCCTATATGCCCATGAGAGTAAATATCATGAATTTGATTATGATAATCTGAGACATACAAGGAGATTTTAATTGTCTATATAAAAATAAGTATTGTATCTAAATATACAATCTCACATTTGTAATCTAGCTTTTGCATATCATCCACTGAGGGCTCCAAAAATCCATTTGCTATGGGCAAGTTATCAAATATAAGTGGCGAATGAATTTTCAACCTACTTCTAAATACATTCAAAAATATATTAATTTCTTCAAATAATTTACTTCTTTTTTTTTTTCCATCTTAAAACATCATCTCATTCACTGTCAAGTTATTTGATTGCAGGCAGTTGCCAATGAATTTATTAACAAAATTTTATTTCCATCCAGGAGATAGCATAATATGTAATTACAAAGGAATTAACTTATTAAATTAATTTAGATAGTACCAAAATGACATGTCAGTTATTGCTGATGTTATTAAACAAGAATTAATTAAGGAAATCAAAGACTCCAATACAGTCATTCTTCTTCTAGATGTTTCTACAGATACTTCAAATGAGAAGGAACTTGTCCATTATATGAGATACGTAGATAAAAATTGGAAACTGAAAAAGATATTTATTACCATAATTCTTCTGCAAAACTTAACAGCTGTAGAGTACTTTGAAATATAAGAAAGTCAAATGAACAAGTTATTCTTGTCGTGGAAGAACTTGTAATTGGTGAGTAGGCACTGGAGAAGGAAACCTGCTGAGAAAAAATAGTGGATTTGTGGCAAAATTAAAGAGAGATGTGCAAGATCTTATATCAACACATTGTGTTGCATATTGAAATCTGGCTGTTTTAAATCCTAGTAAAGATTTTCCCTTTGTTTCTGACATTGAAACAGAGTAAAAAAAATTATATACCTTTTACCAGAATTCACCAAAAAAGACTGAAAGAAATGGGAAAAGTAGCAGCCATGTTACAAACAAAAATCCTGAAGTTCAAGTATCTGCATTCAGTAAGGCAGGTATCTAATAGAGTGGGGCACTGACTCACTTATAACAGTTACTCTACAGTGGATTGCCACTGTAGAGTAACTGTTATAAGTGATTTGGAGGAAATAGGCATTGAAAAAGGGGATTACGCTGCAACATCAAAAGGCTTGTTAAAGAAAATAAAGATATACAATGGCAATTAAAATTATAATAACGAAATTAACTCACGTAAAATATTATTTATTATTCCAAAAGGTGCCACTTAGGTGGCACCTTTTGGAATTGTCAATTAGCTGAAGATGCAAAAATTATACTAATAAATAATATTTTATGTCAGTTAATTCCGTTATTATAATTTTAATTATTATGTCTACTCACAGTATTTCCTTACTGAATCATATACAATGGCATTCAGATAATGTGCATGCAGAGAGCTATTCAAATGTTAGAAAAAATCTAGGAGATGAAGGAATAATATTAGTAAAGATGAATCAGAAGCTACCAAAGTGCAAATTTACATGGCCTGAGGATATGGAAGAATTTGGGGAAAAAGAAATTAAGATTTTGGGTACATTTCAGCAAATATTTTGATGATCACGAAGAAACAGTTTTAGTAAATTTGGTGAAACAGTAGTAGTAATGAGTTCAAAGTTATTGGGAAGCATTTAAAATACAAAATATTTTTGAAAGAACAATGCACAATAAGAATAGATTTCTATTTCTTTCAAAACTGCTCAAACTTGTAGCCATTATACCAGCTAGTGCATTTTCGTGTAAATGAGGTTTTAGTCAAATGAATGTAACAAAAGGGAATCGAGGTCATCAAAGTATACCTCTTCCCTGATTTTTTTTTTTTTATTGGTGATACATATGAATGTCCCTGAGCACTTTATTCAAAAACACACACACACACACACACACACACACACACACACACACACACACACACACACACACACACACACACACACACACACACATTGGAAGACAGCGCTTATGTAAATGAAAACTAAGAAAGTAAGTATTAGTGGTGTATATTTTAAACCCCAAAACTGCTCAAACTTGTAGCCATTATACCAGCTAGTGCATTTTCGTGTAAATGAGGTTTTAGTCAAATGAATGTAACAAAAGGGAATCGAGGTCATCAAAGTATACCTCTTCCCTGATTTTTTTTTTTTATTGGTGATACATATGAATGTCCCTGAGCACTTTATTCAAAAACACACACACACACACACACACACACACACACACACACACACACACATTGGAAGACAGCGCTTATGTAAATGAAAACTAAGAAAGTAAGTATTAGTGGTGTATATTTTAAACCCCACATTGAAAGGAGAGAATATTGCTGTAGAATTACACGTAATCTGAAATAAGAATTAAAGAATGCAGTTTTTTAAAACATCATCATCATCATCATCAAATGGCTGCCATGTACCCTCAAGGGGTGTACAGGATATGACAGTACTACATGAAAAAAAATTACATCATTACTAACTTCCCATCTACAATTTTTCTCCAAATCAGTCTGTTACTTGTCAAGACTCCAACATTATCAGATCTTATATTTCTATCGTCTAAGGCACTTTGTACCGTATCAATCCACCTACATCTTGGTCTTCCTCTGAGTTGTTTTGCTGATCTTTCTTCGCCCATTCTGTTTAAGTGACATTACCACCTGAGATTAGCTCTGCTAACGCATTCCTGGATGTTGACAATGTCAAGTTCTTTCCTAATATCCTCATTTTTAATATAATATTGCCATTGATGCCATCTGTTCACGCCTATAATCTTTCTCAGGACTCTCATATCTGCGGTCTCTAATCTTTGGTCAAGTGTTTTACTTCTGACCCAGCTCTCAGATCCATAAGTTAAAACTGGTTTGAACACTGTCTTGTATACAGCTAATTTAGTGTTCTGACTAATTTCTCTCTTATTCCATATGAATTTATTCAATTGACTTCCTACCATACCAGCTTTGCTGATTCTGTTGTCTATTTCTATATTTAATTTACCATCTTCAGTAAAAATCGTGCCTAAGTAGCTGAAATGTTTCACTTGTTCGACAGGTTCTCCATTCACAAGACAGTTGACATTTTCAATGATTCTGCCTATTTTCATTGTCTTTGTCTTTTTATTGCTGACCTTCATACCATATCTATTACAACAGCTATTCAATTTAGTCAGAGAATCTTGCAGACTTGTAGCAGATTTATTTAGAAGTATAACATCATCCGCATAAAGCAAAGAGCTGACATTAACATCTCCAATTTTGATATCATGTTTAATACCACTTTCCTTCATAATGTGATCCATTTAGATAATGAATAACAGAGGGGATAATGTACATCCATGTCTCACACCAGATTTAACATTAAACCATCTTCCTGTACTTAATTCAATTCTAACTGCTGACTTACAACTCAAATAAAGACTAAGTATTGCTTGATATAATACCCATTGACACCATAACTGTAGCGTATTGAATAGCTTCTCTCTTGGCACCTTGTCATATGCCTTTTCCAAATCGACAAAACTTAAATACAGATCTCTGTTATATTCCTATGCTTTCTCGACTATTTGTCGTAAAGTGAAGATCTGATACTGACAGCCTCTATTTGGCCTGAATCCAGCTTGTTCTTCACCAAGCTTTTCTTCCACAATTCTTCTCAACCGTTTCTCAAGTATACTTGCATAGATCTTCCCAGGAACACTCAGTAGGGAAATACCTCTGTAATTCTCACATTCAGTTTTATTTCCCTTTTTATATATGGGTACTATGAGAGCTCTACTCCAATCATCGGGAATTCGTCCCTCTGTCCAGGCTTTCTGAACTATGCAGTGCAGCCACTGTAAGACTCTTATACCACCATACTTCAGCATTTCTGGTCTAATATCATCTACCCCCTGCTGCCTTTCCGCATTTCAAGCCTTTGATGGCTTTTTCTGCTTCAAGTATGGATATGTATTCCTGACTGCATGCCTGATTAGTGTTTTTTACCAATGTGCTGTCATCACTGCTTATTTCATTTAGCAGTTTTTCAAAGTAATTACTCCATATTTCAAGGATATCTTTTTCTCCCATTTTCATGTCACCTTTATCATCTCTAACTCCTTTTACAGCACTCTTTCCTCCATTCCTAAGCTTCTTCAACAACCTCCAGAATATTTTGCCACCCTCTTGATATTTATTTTCTATATTCTTGCCAAAGTCCTCCCATGACTTTTGTTTAGCTAGTTTTGCACAGTGTTTAGCATTCTTGCATTTGTCACTATATAGCACAAGCTGACTTATTTGACAGAAACTTTTGATATGCTTTCTTCTTTTCCTTCACTGCCTCTTTAACTTCCTGTGTCCACCAGGGAGTTCTGATTTTTTTTATCCTTGCAGACAACCTCACCACATGCCTCTCTGGCTGAATCAATCAATGTTTTCTTCAGAGTTTGCCATTGAATCTCCAACTTTTGATTCCTGTTCTCAAACTCTTTCATTTTTTCTTCAATAATCTTTGTGTATTTTAGTCTACAGTTCACATCTGAGAGCTGCTCAACTTTTATTCACTTTAAAACTTTCTTACATGTTATTCTTTTCAATATGAAATTCAGTTTTATCCTGCTCAAGACTAAATAGTGATCACTTCCAATTTCAAATCCTCTGTACACTCTGGTGTCCTGCACCAGGGAGAAAACATCACTATCAGCAATAACATAGTCAATGAGACCTTTCTTATTCCTTGCCTCTTCTCTCCATGTGAATTTGTGCACATTTTATGTTGGAACATGGTGTTAGTAATAACCAGTCCATGTCCTGAGCAGAAATCCAACAGATATTTACCATTATTATTAACGTTGCTCTTTTCTCCAAATTTTCCCAAAATATTTTTGTATGTCTCACAATCATTTCCTACTCTGCTATTTAGATCCCCAACAAGGACCAACTTTTCCTTTTTCATTGTGTCAGTTGCTTTTTCTAAAGCCTCAAAAAATTCTTCCACTTCTACCTTAGCAGAACCTTCTGTGGGACCATAGGCACAAATAAGTCTCATTGTCCAGTTCCCCATTCTCGTATTTGCCCACATTACTCTACTTGAGACTGGCTGCCATTCAAGAAAATTAGCCTCGTATTTTGTGTTGAATACTATGGCTACTCATTCTTTTCCTTGATTGTCATTGCCTGAATATAACATTTTGTATTTATTGCTCAGAAAGATCTCCTCAGTTTTTGTCTTTTTTGTTTCATTTTTAAAACATGATAACAATATTTTTATAAAGTAGGCGGATACTTGGGGTGAGTAAAATTTTTTTGTGGCTAGCAGATTTAAGTTATATTTTCTGGAGACTTGCTTCCACATACACTTGTTATCTGGATTTCACAAAAATACAAGGAAAGAGAGACTAAATTCTCATTATAGAATAATGGGAATTGAGCACTGAGGAAAGAGAAGAAATTCCCAAAATCAGGGACAATTTCAGCTTTTTAATTCCTTGTAGGCCACACTGCAGTTCATTGGCCTAGTCTATTTTATAACACTTCAAATTTCAAAATAACAATAGATGTTATTTTGAAATTTCATTTATGGAGGGAATTTAAAATAAAAAATAAAATAAAAAAAGTCAATGCTACAAGGTTGTAAAATGAGAAAATTGGCAATTTCTTATTTAATAACAAAAAACAATTCTTCAGTTTCTTTGTTAACAAAATAATTAAAAAAAGTTTGTTTTAGTTATGTCTTATTTTTGATTAATATTATTAATAATAACTAAACAGCATAATAAGGTCTAGGCTACCTTGTCAAATACAGTAAAGAATATTATGTCATAAAAGTATACTTGATAAGCTTTTCACTAATCTAAATGACAGTTATAATTAAAAGAAACATACGTATTAACCACAGTGAAAATTATTTATTTGTAAATATTTTATCCTAAGTATCTTAGGACATCAGCGGTACAGTAGTTTAAAACAATAATAGGAATAACATACAGTTAGGGCACATGATTACAATAGAATCTCATTAAACGTGCATAACGTGTTACAGTAGTACAAAAAAAAAAAAGTTAATTATTTAACACAATTTTGTATGACAATTTCCCGTACTTTAGGAATAGTAAGAATGTCGTTGCGGTTTAAGTTTGGTCTGTGTAGTAGGGCTTCAGAGCTTTCTTTGTATAAACGTTCATGTTTATATAAAGATCTATGTAAAAGTTTAGACTTTTCCCAATGGATCCTATGGTTTGGATTTTCAATGCCGTGTTGAGAGAGGCCAGATTTCTGCAGTTTAAAAAGACGAATATGATCTTGATGTTCCGAGATGTGTTTCTGAACAGACCTACCTGTCTGTCCAAAGTAAGATAATTTGCATGAGCATGGAATTTCATAAACACCAGGCAGCATCAAAGGTGAGAGTTTGTCCTTAGGAGATGGTAACAAGTTGTAAATTTGGTTGATAGGTTTGTAAGTAGTGGCAAAATTGTATTTCTTCATAATTTTAGAAAGATATTCGGAGATGCCTTTGACGTAAGGTATGGGAATCCTATGGACTTCTTCCTGTCTGGTTTGATGTGTGGAGAAGTGACTGATGATTTTTTGAGTTGTTTTCGGATTATATCCATTTAGGATGGCTGTATTTTTGATTACTTCTAATTCCTGGTTTAAAGATTCTTCAGAGGAGCAGAATTTATGTGCTCTGGAAACTGGTGATTTAATGAAGCCAGATTTCTGAGATGGATGATGAGCGGAAGAATTGTGAATGTAGCGACCTGAGAATGTAGGCTTGCGAAAGACAGACGTGGCGATGGAACCGTCTTCTTTTCTTTGGATGTGTAAATCCAAAAAGGAGATACCCTGTGGAGATTCTTTTTCTAACGTAAAGATGATGAAGAAGGTTAATTTTATCTAGAAACAGTTGTAATTCATGTTTGGGATGATCCCAGACTGCAAATACGTCGTCGACATAGCTTAACCAAATTTTTGGTTTAGGTTCAAAAGTGAATATTTTTTCTTCAAGGTGTTCTAGAAACAAGTTTGCTAGGTTTGTTGATAAAGGAGATCCCATTGCTGTTCCTTCTTCTTGCTTGTAAATTTGACCTTTCCAAGTGAAGTAACATGATGCAATAACAGACGAACAATTCAACTATATCAGAAGGAAATTTTTAAGTTTGTAATTCTATTGTTTCTTTATGGACCACAAAAATCTGGCCTCTCTCAACATGGAATTGAAAATCCAAACCATAGGATCCATTGGGAAAAGTCTAAACTTTTACATAGATCTTTATATAAACATGAACGTTTATACAAAGAAGTTCTCAAGCCCTACTACACAGACCAAACTTAAACTGCAACGACATTTTTACTATTCCTAAAGTATGGGAAATTGTCATACAAAATTGTGTTAAATAATTATTTTTTTTTTTTTAACACGTTACGCACGTTTAATGAGATTCTATTGTAATCATGCGCCCTAACTGTATGTTATTCCTATTATTGTTTTAAACTACTATACTGATGATGTCCTAAGATACTTGGGATGAAATATTTACAATTAAATAATTTTCACTGTGGTCAATACGCGTTTCTTTTAATTATGATCGCACCACAGGTTTCGTTATTTAAAAAATGACAGTTATATAGGTACACACTGAAATATCATGATGCACTATTCTTTAATACGTTACTTACTTGTATATCTCCTCTTTTAATTCCAAAACACTGAACTATTCCATTATGATCTCCAATGGCTACCTAAAAAATGATTACTCATCAGTTTCTATAAGTGGATATTACATAAAATTAATATTTTACATTTTTTTAAAAAAATTAAATCTAAAAATTACTATTTACTTCCATGTGGCTATTACAATAGGGTTCCTGTTTTAATTAATTCTATTATTAAATTAAAAACATGAAAGAACTACATAAGTTGCAAATATAACACAATATGTTTGTAGATTTAATGCAGCAAAAAAAAAAAAAATCTCTTGTAACTTAATTATACAGAAGAATAAAGTCTTCCACAAGCATAATTACTATTTATTTATGTGAGCCAAGCATTCCCTTAATGCAGTCACATAATTTATAAGTATTTGGAAGAGGAATTATGTGTAATTACTAAAGTGCTTTACATGAGGGGAGTAAAAAAGAGTTGGTTATTTTTATTTCAAAACAAAGTAAAAAAAAAAAAAACCAAAGGTACAAAACTAATGTAGATTATTTGCATATCTAGGTAAATTGAGTAATTGTTACCACTATGCAGGTCTGCTAAAGATGGGTTAAAAAGAAAAAAAAAAAAGAAAGAGGATCTTGCACTAAGGAATGTAATGATTTAACCAACTGTTATCATCTCATATTCCTGTCAGGTCTTATGAGTTCCTTAAAAGCAACTTAATTAAAGGAAGCATAATCATCATAAGAAGAGAGGACTAGTTTTAATGACTAAGTTAAAAACACAAATATTTCACTATATGCCTCATATGGCATCAGCATCATTAGTGCATATGCACACACACACACACACACACACACACACACACACACACACACACACACACAAAGAATGTAACAAAGAACATATTATTATATTATATCACGATTTAAAAAAAAAAACAATTTTCTATCATTTAATCAAATTAACTATGACAATTTCCCACATTTTTGGTACAGATAGTATATTATTTTGGTTATGACAAGGACATCATAATAATGCTTCTGATCAATCTGAACAAATGGTCTTATTTGAAAGCACTTCTGTTTACACAGAGGTACTAATTTCACCATGTTAAGCAAAATCTGACTTATGAGGTTTAACCAGTCTGATCCTGATGATGTTAGTAAATTGAGTATTTTATTAATGGATTTAAAAGTGACTGTTATATACACTGCACTAAGAGCATAGATAATATGTTCAGAACTATCATTAAATTAATCTTTATCACAACAAGTAGTGGAAGATGAAGATAAAAAAAAAATATTTATTTTTTGAAGAATAACCTCAAGCTCTAAGTCTGTATGCTGCTGTACTATAAAAATGTTGTCAACAGATAATAGCCATAAAAAAAGCTAGGGATGGAGAGAAAGAAATAGCTGAGCTTCCACTGTTCAAAGTAGTAGCTGGCCACAGAAAAGAGGACAGAGGATTTCCATAGCAGCTCCTTCAAACTGTTTATATATTATGTTTCATTATTGAGCGGTGACAATATTAACAACCAGGACTAGATATTGGTATCAACAAAATGTCTACTGCTCAAATGTTAACCTCGTCTTCCTCGCCCACCCTGTTCCAAAAGTGTGAACAAGGCACTAGCATTGAATTTATACTATACCGTGTATAGGTATAATTTCAATATTCCTAACAGAAGAAATGATGTTTCTGGAGATTACGGGCAACAACCTTAGGGGAAGTGTGAATTGCTTTAAGTTTCAGTCAAAGGAAAGTCAAACAGTTCATCAAAAAATGACCATGACAAGAAAAACTGTACACAAAATTGAAAAAAAGGAACACATAATGAAAACTACAACAAGGAATGTAAAAAGTATCACTCATCAAGAAAAACAATTAAACTAAGCCAACATAGAGATTGCAATAACAAAAACAAAGCAAAAAAGGTACCCAAGAAACAAATAACTATATACAAGTCTATAGTGGAGTAAAAGAGGAAGAAAGAAAGATCAAAAACATGTTTTATGATACATAAACCTATAAGAAATATTCTAATTAACTGTGTTCTAAAAATTCTATAACTATTGGAATGAAAGAATAATAGAAATTAGGTTTAAAACATTAACAATAATCAGAATTTATGCATGAGAAAGAAAGAAAATAACATCTTTTATAAAAAAAATTGCAAAATGGGATGGATAAAACTTGCAAAACAGATTACTTAGCTTTATCTACCACATTATAAAAGATGTATGATAGATCAGGAAACACGGAATTCAAATGAAATATAAGTAAATTTGTTGAAGATATCGGTAATCATAATGGACGCAAACTATGAGGAGATCTTGTAATTGTTGTTGTTATTTTGAACTACAGCCAAGAGAACTAAGGGTATGAAGTCCATTCACCATGTCTATTAACTCTCTCTCTCTTTTGCTCTGTTTTTTTTTTTTCCCTGATCAGTTGTTCTGTTCTGTAGGATGAAAAATCTGAGTTGCCAAAAAGAAGAAAAACCCTATATAAGACCAGCTAACTGGCCTTCACTTGAAAAGTATCGTAAACATTCTTTATGTGTCATGGATGAAATTTGAATCCAGGTCTTACCAACCTAAGGGTATCACCGACACCAACTAAGCTACGAAAGCTCTAAAAGAGATCATGTAATTTATAATAATGCAAGAATAATGAACTCAGTGTTTGAACATAAAGAAATACACAAATACAGATGGGCAGTTTTCAAGAATATAAATCAGCTACTAATTACATAACAAATTTCAGCTATTTGAATAAATCCTACATATAAAGACATGCTATGGTTTCAAATTAAATTCCAGACATTAATACAATAATGCAAGCAAAGTTACAAAATTTCTTCATTACAACTTCAAGTATTAACCAAATATATCTTTTATACATCTTTTGATGTATAAAAGTGAAGTGAAATTGTGCTGCATTTTTTCAGTGTCAATACAAGTCCTTCAGTGGTAGTGTTGAAATTTTTGTTGTTTATATTGTGTTTTGCTACTTGTTTGTTTGTTCTGCTTCTGAAAATGGTGTCCATAAAGAAACATACGTCAGCAGCACGGAAGGCTTCTGTACAAAAGTCTGGCTCTGATTTGGAATTTTCGCAGTGGATACATTGCAAAAATTGCTATATGTATGCACCGAAAAATGTGAAAGATTTGTGGACTGTTTGGGTTAGCAAAGAAAGAAAGCATTAACATATGTAAAAAGTGTCTTGTTAGATTAAAGCAAAAGTTAGTATTATGAAGAAAGAGTCAAAGGATAGTCGCATATCATTGTATGGGAACTCGATCATTAGAGTGTGTGATTACTAATAATGTGCACAAAACATATTTTCCTGGTGGAACAATGAAACAAATAACTGATGCATTGCAAAAAAAAAAAAGGAAAGACCAGGCATCAAAATTAGTGGTAGTTGTGGGCACAAATGAATTGGAAAGAAAAAGAATGTTGATAGAGACTTGAGGAAGTTGTTCCTGCAGGTAAAGAAGAATAGTGTTGTTGGGAAAATCATAGGCATGTTGCCTATGTATGACAACAGTCAATTGAGGAGAAGAGCAGGAAAATGAATAGTAAGATGGCTGAATTGTGTAAGGCAGAGGGGGTATTCAACCTTTCAGACAGTGCAGGCCTCATTAAAAATTTCAATGAAGCCCATGGGCCACTAATCTATACTGTGGTATTTAGAATTGTAAGATGCTTTCCAGATTCACAAGGAACACTGTGCATTTGATACTTTATTACATAAAATCCTATAAAAATAAACAAACTCAGCTAATAAGTAAATACAATCAATACTCGAAAAAAGATAATTTAATGAAGAAAACATTCATTTTTTACGATGTCAATGGGCAACTTGGCAATGTTTTTCCTTGACCAGCTTGTCGATGTTGGCATCAATGTTGGAAGTCGCTATATGAAGAGTATTCTCGAGATGTTGGTCCATAATCCGAGTTCTTTCTTGGACTTCACATGCTTCATTCTGGAGAAGAACTGCTCACATAAGTATGTGCTTCCTAACAAAGTGTACATCTTCAAAGCATGCCAGCAATGATTAGGGAATGCATCCTCAGAAATGTAGTCTTTGTAAAATGTAAGCAAGGGCATATTGAATAATTTTTCTCTCAAAGAAGAGTTGTTTTGGAGTTCAAGCAACTCCATTTGTACTGAGCCTGGCAGTTTGGCAGCATTGACACTGAATGGCATTGAAAATAAATCTAAAGAAGATTGTTGGTTACGAAAATCACTAAATCTCTCTTCAAACTCACTTTGCAACACAGCTAATTTTGTAGCGTATTCATCAAGAGACAAACAGTTAGACTCAGCGAGAAGCTGAAAATGAGTTAAGTCTTTTTTTTTTTTTAGAGTTGTCTCTCCCAAAGTTTGAGTTTGGCCACAAAAGCTTTGATGTGATCAAAGAGTGTGCATCAGTTGATCTTTGGATTGTAGTCGCATATTTAGGTCATTCATATGCAACGAGACGTCAGTCACAAAGGCAAAGTCTGTCGTCCACTTCGGATCTTCCGCAATAGGATTCCTCTTGGTTTGCATGAACTGCTGTATTTTGCTCCTTAAGTCAAAGCCTCTTTTAAGAACCTTACCTCTGCTCAACCAATGCACATCAGTATAATAAACCACATCGCCGTGATCTGCTTCACACTCTTGGGTCATAAAGTCTTGAAATTGGCGATGATTCAATCCTCTTGCCCTAATATTGTTGGTGACAGTCACACTAACTTTCATGACATTCTCAAATCCAATAGTTTTGGCACATGAATTCTCCTGGTGGATTAAACAGTGGTAATGGACGAAATCTTTTCCTTCTAATCTGGTTCTTTCTGTAGCAGCGCAACAAACCGTTTGTTCTTTCCCACCATAGCAGGGGGCACCATCAGCTACCACACCCTCAAAGTTGGTTAAACTGAGGTCAAAACGTTGGATCATTTTCTTCGCGGCTTCAAGAACATCAGTGCCTTTCATCGTTCCCATCATAGGTACGAGCTAGCAGTTCTTCTGTCACATTGAATTATTGATTAATGCCACTGACAAAGATAGCCAGTTGTGCTGTATCCTTCACATTTGTGCTCTCATCTAAAGCAAGTGAATATGACGTAAATTCGGACGACCATTTTTTTAAAGTTCCTTCAATGTCATTGGCAAGTTCTTTGACATATCGTGCTATAGTTACCCCAGACAAACTCGGTTTTTTAAACACTTCCTTATTATTTGGGCACAGAATATCCCCAGCAGCGATGAGACACTCTTTCACAAGCTCGCCATCCCTTGAAGGTGATCAAAATTGGACGCATGTTTTTGTCTCATAGTGTCGTTTTATATTGTATTCTTTTGATGCTTACACTGACTCACGATAAATTAAACACACTGGCTTATCGTCGATCGGCACAAAAAAGTACAAATTTGTCCACTTTTCGTTAAAAACCTGACAAGAATCACTTGATTTACGCCTTTTACTCGTAGACGCCATAGTGATGGAAAGTAACCCCAAAAAATGATCCAAAATGGCCGTGTAACAGTTATTATACACTGAATGTCTCACACTAATGAAAAAAGTCTGACAATATAAAACCACAATAGGCTATGGTTGACACGACGAACCTGTGTGTGCTTATCATGAATATCACACTGTTCACGACTGACTGACTGTGGATGAGATCCTCTTGTATTTATATGAAAATAACGAAGTATCGAGAACCTTCAGGATGTGCCTGGAAGGCACTAGATAGCGCACTTGAATGAACTACTGCTTCAGCCATCTACCTGCGACGTTAGTACTAGTACTGTTTGGCGCTGGTAGATGGCTGAAGAAGCATGTTTATTTAATATTTATTTTTATAGGAGTTTATGCAAAGTCTCAAATGCACAGCTTTCCTTGTGAATCTGGAAAGCATCTTACAATTCTAAATACGCAGTATAGCTTAGTGGCCTGTGGGCTTCATTGAAATTATTTTTTATTTAATCACGTTTTAATGTTAAGTAGTTATTTTTTCAAAATGGCTGGTGGGCCACGGTAAAGAGCTCCACAGGCCACCTGTGCCCTGCATGCCATGCGCTGAAGACCCCTGCTGTAAGGCAAAAGGGGGGGGTTCAATCTATAAATTTGCGGAGTGAATTTGAAGAAAAGGGTTTAAAGATGATGGATTACATTTGAATGGGTTTGATGTTGGACATTTAGAAAGGCTATTGTTTTCTGAGAATACACAGAGTCAAGAAGTTAATGTAGTGAATGATCAGTCTACTTGTGCTATCCTGTTTCACAGGATAGCACAAGTAGACTGGTTGCACAATAAGCGGATTGTACAACATGAAGAAGATAGATACGAGGTTGAAGATGTGGTTGCAGCAGCGCAAGATACATAAAGGTGAGGATAAGACAGGGAGGAATGGAAATCAGTCCAGATGAGGGAAACAGGGGATGGTCAGAATGAAGAGAGACGTCTGGTATTGCAGCTAGAATAGAGAATGTTGGTGCTTGTAGAATGGCCTCAAACATACAGGGATTGTTACATTTGTACACAAATGTAAGGAGTATTCAAAACAAGAGAGCTGAGTTTGTTGCATTGATCAAGTCAGAATGCCCAAAGATAATTGGAATAAGTGAAACTTTGTTGTCTGAGAAGGATGTGATGTTAGGAATAGAAATAGAAAGATATATAATTTTCCAGAAGGATAGAAATGTGAAAAGAGGAAGGGGTGGGGAGTGCTGTTAATGATTGCAGAGAAATTGTGTCAGCAAAGTGTGGAAGTTCATAGTGCACACACAGATTTTGAATCTATGTAATGTGAAATTGAAATAAACAAGTTAGTATATCTGATAGGAATGCTGTGGTATTCTGTCAAATGCCTTTGCAAAATCCAGCAGTATCATAGTATAGTCGTTCTGCTGTCACAAATGAAAATGTGAGTAAATTACTAAGGCAGGACCTACCTTTATACTTCCCTAGTCATTCTTCCTCTTACTCACTATATAAAGATTCTTTAGAATTTACTCTGGCCTACTTAGCTAGTTTTCACTCATAATCTGATTTCGCCTTTACTTTAATTACAGGAATATAGAATAGGAGGAGATAGAGGAGATAAACATAATTCTGTGATTTAATTATACTCACATATTCCTGAATGATAACAATGTCAAGTTCCTTACTAATATCATTATTTGTAATATAATTCTGCATTTATGCCATCTATTCAATTCCCTAATTTTTCTCAGAACTCTCAAGCAAATGGTCTCTAGTTTTTGATTAACTGTTTTATTTCTAACACAACTATTGAAATCAGATGCAAAAGTTTAGTATTTTCACTGATTTCTCTATAATTACTCACAGGAATATGTGAGTATAATTCTGTGATTTACTCACAGAATTCCTGTGAGTAAATCACAGGAATTCTGTTTATCTCCTCTATCTCCTCCTATTCTATATTCCTTGCTCCCCACCATACCAGCTTTGTTTATTCTATTAAATATTTGCAAATTTAATTTTCCATTTTCAATACAAACTGTTGCTAAAAACTGAAGTGTTTCAAATATATCTGTTATAATTACCAGTAACGTGCATGTTTCACATTTCCCAATAGGATTCACAAAAGAAAGCACGTAAAATTAGTGAACTAAGTATGTGAAAGGTTTCATCATAAACCTATTTTAGTAGACTTTTTTTTTGCATGTATAGCTTTGCATAGAAAAAATAAATAAAATTAACAAAAAAAAATCATATAGTAATGTTAGTCACATCACATATACTTAATTATATAAAGCTAATAATACATTTATATGTATCACAAAAGAAATGAACATATAGCAAATAATATAAAAGTTTTAAGTAAAAAAAATTATTCCTGCAGCTGTCATGCAAGATTAAATATATTATCCTTTTTATTTTTAGAAGATAAAAATGTTCCAAAAAAACAATAGGTTTTAAGCAATCCACTTTTCAAGCAGCATCAAAGATAAAATATGCTTGATGCTATTATTATCAAAACCTTGGTTTCTTGGTGCAAAGGGATCAGAAAGAGGTATATTTTATCCTCCTTGGTAAATATTTAATAAACCTATAAAGACTGAAGTCCACGCGGTTAGCCTAGTGGCTGTGCGCTTCGCAACCATATGCCTGGGGAAGGAGTGTCCTAGGTTCGATTCCCGTCGGTGACGTGAGGAGCTGAAGGATCTTCCTCAGCCATAGCCAAGTTAGCCAGTCTTGGGCGTGGACAGCAAGGTTTTTTCCTCAATTTATTCTGGGGTTTTTCATCCCACAAAGCAAGCAAACTGGCCTTGAGAACTTAACACTACAGCCCATAGGATATACTGGGGCATAAGGCTGACCACCTTATCCTGTAAACGGATTGAGGTTCAATGATTGATCAATGAACCCTCAACACCGCAAGGTAAAAGAGGGTATAAAGAAGATGATGATGATGAATAAAGACTGAAGCATTTTCAAGTTCTTCAAATAGTCTTTATTTCCAACTGAGATTAATTACAGAACTTAAAAATTACAAAATTATTATATAGATCCTGTGCAACCCTTGAGGGTACATGTCAGGAATTTGATGATGATGATAATAACTTTTTTTTTCTTCTGAATTTAACTATATGTTTTTGACAAGTTCCAAAACACATTTGTTTTGTAACTTGTAAATGAATGTTGAGATTAAAAAACAAAATAATAATGAAATCAGTTTATCAAAAACAGTTCCACTTTTGACTTCCCCTTAAGACATGTACACATTCATATTCCAATGAGAGTAATCCAGACTAAAACAAAACATGCTTTCTTACTTGGAAGAATACCAGAATAAACCACAATTCATAGCAAACATCTCCTTTCAGTAGGATATAATGGCCTATGATAGTCAAATAACTTTATATGAATCTAACTAATGCTATGATAGGGCAGTTAATCATATCTACAGTCTGTTAATGGTCTGGGAGAAGAAAATCAGAGTTTCGAGAATAAACCCTGCCACCTCCATATGAAAGTGTGAGATGTAAAACCTTGCTATCTGCTTATGAGAATGTGGGATGAAAAATCCTGCTACTCCCATGTGGAATCAATCAACTCAACCTTCAGATGAGAAAAAACCTTAAGGATTCCTTATATGCTGAATGAGACTGAAACCAGATATCAATCAAACTAAAGGATGCTGTCACTATAGAAGCACAAGCAGGATATACTGATGACACACAAGAAAATTAAAGTGATTTGGTCCAATTTGCATAAAATGGCATTTCCTTACCTATCTGGTTAACTTTTCTGTTAACTTTTTTAATTTGACTACTTCTATTTTAAACTTTATCATATCATTTCTTTTCACTAACAGCCTAAGAGCAATCACAATTCAAACTAGCAGCAATTCTAAGGGTGGAATATTTCTATAAATAGAAACATTCAAACCATCCTTGAGTTGTATCTTTTTTGTGCATGTGCATTGCTGATACATAAATATTATTTTTATTTCAAAACAGACTGCATCCTTTTGTTATGATAAACAAGCGATTCTTTTCTATAAACATAGCAGGTAATTTTGCAGAAATATTTGCATGAAACCTTTGAATTTATTTAATTCAAAGTAGACAATTTTCAATCCTTGGAGCTCAAATAAATCAACAATTACTGAACTGTTTTAATCAGTTATTATTGAATCTTCTGGAGACTTTCAGAAAGTTTGATGCACAGTTTTTATTTGTTTCTTTTTTTGCTGTTGTTGCCATTTTGAGTTTATGTTTTAATCTTTATTTTCCTCTTCCTTTTTCATTAAAAGGTAAATAATATTTTAAAGAAAAAATAATAAATTGTTTAAAAGAATAAAAAATAAACTGTTTTTCATCATCATCATCATCATCATGCATATCAAGGATTTAGACCTAGCATGGCCTGTTCCTGCCTTAGAAGTCATCGTTGAATCGTTTAAGAGGACGTCCTGGTTTTCTTTTTCCTAATGGCTTGTATTTTAAGGCTTGTTTTGGTAATCTTTCTGTTTTCATTCTTTGAACGTGTTCCATCCATTTATGTTTATATTTTTTAATTTTTTCTATTACTGGTTCTTGGTTTAATTCTTTCATAATTTCTTCATTTCTTTTGTGATCAAATAGGGTATACTTTGCAGTTTTTCTCATAAACTTCATTTCTGCTGTTGTTAATCTTTGTTTGTCTTTTTGTTTTATTGTCCAGATTTCGCTTCCATACATTAAGACTGGTAGGGCTAATGTATTGTATACTTTTAGTCTGGTTTGTTTTTGAACTAGGTTTGGTTTAAATATAGAGTTAATTACACCTGTTATTTTGAAATATTTTGCAATTTTTATGTTTATATCGTTTTTGTTTTCATATGTGATCGTACATCCTAGGTAGTTAAATGAATTCACCTGTTCTAAGATCTTGTTATCTATTACTATTTTAGTTCTTGCTGGATCTTGTCCTTTAAAGGCCATAGTTTTTGATTTTTCTGTTGATATTATCATACCATAATCTTTGATATCTCATTTAGATCTAAAATAGCTTTCTGTAGTTTATCTTCAGAATTTGTAATTATTATTTTTGGTCATCAGCAAAGAAGAGAGTGTTTAAGTTTACTGTAGGAGAAAGTTTAATTCCTTGATGTAAATTTTTATTCCATTTTATTATTATTTCATTTAAGTAGATATTAAAAAGAGTTGCTGAGAGGGGACATCCCTGTCGAACCCTTTGGTTTATCTTTCTCGTATATGATAGCTCCTGATTTAATCTTATTTGTATCTGATTATTTTCATATACACTTATGATAGCTTTTAGGATATTATTTGGTATGTCTTTCTTTTAATATGTTAAATAAAATGCTTCTTTTAACTTTGTCAAATGCTTTTTCAAAGTCAATAAATGTAATATGTGTTTCTAAATTGTATTCTCTTCTTTTCTCTATGATTAATTTTAGGCAAAATGCTGTGTCTATACATGATCGTCCTTTTCTAAATCCATTTTGTACTTCTAAAATAAAGTTTTCAGAATATTTCATTAGTTTGCTATTTAAGATTCTGCTATATATTTTGTAAAAGGAATATACTGATACCTCTATAGTTTTTAGGGGTCATCTCTATTACCTTTTTTAAAGATAGGAATCACAATTGCTTTTTTCCATTCTATTCGGGGGGGATACCAGTTGAATAAATTTTATTTAAAAATAATAAGAGTCTTTCTTTGAATCTAGTTCCTGCATATTTATATAGTTCTGAACCTAGTTTATCTTCTCCAGGTGATTTTCTGTTTCTTGTTTCTTTCAGGCTGATTTCTAATTCTTCTTTAGTTATTTCCTTTTCATTAATTGTTTGCCAGTTGTCTTTTTTAAAATATTTGTCTGTCCACAATTCTGTGTAGTAATTTAGAAATTCTTCTAATTTCAATTCAGTGTTTAATTTTATGTTTTCTTTGGTATCTGCATTTAAGTGTTTCAAAATTTTATATACATTGGGTCTTATTTTATATAAATCATGTTCTAAATTAGAAACAAATTTGTTCCATGATTCTCTATGTCTTTTTCTGACTTCTCTTTTAGCTATGGCTCTTATTCTTTTATATTCTATTTCATCTTCTAATCTTTTACTGCTTAACCATTTGTGATAGGCTTCTTTTTTCTTTTTGATTATTTCTTTCATTGTATCATCCCAGATCTTCAGTTTTTTCCTTTTATTGAATTTTTTGGTCTTTCCTAAGCTTTCATTTGCTGCTGCATTTAGTATCGTTTTTATATTAAGCCATTCTATTTCTATTTCTTCGTTTTGTTTTATTTTATCTAGATATTGGTTAATTCTTAATTCATATAGCCATTGTACATTTGTGTCATTCAATAGTCTAGTTTTATAAACAAATGTTTCAATTTTTCTTTCTGTTCTTGTTACTTGTAGCCATTTAGGTGGTAATCTTAATTTTATTTTAACAAGGAAGTGGTCACTGCTTATTTCATATCCTCTGTGAACTCTAACATCTAGTGAAAATTTTGATGTCTTTTCATTTAGTATAAAGTAATCCAATATTGATTTCCATCCTCTTGCTGCCCAAGTATATTTATGTACATCTTTATGTTTATAGAAAGAATTCATTATTTTTAGATTATTATAAACTACAAAGTCAATCAATTTTTTACCATTCCTGTTTAGAGTATGTTCTCCATGTATTCCTATATTATTATTCATTTTCGTGTTTCCAATTCTTGCATTTAAGTCTCTTGCTAAAATTACGTAATCATTTTTATTTTATTATTATTATATATGTTTTGTAGCTGATTAAAAAAATGAATATTATCTTGTTCTCGTCCCTTTTCTGGGGCATATAAGCCAATTATTGTTAAATAGCCTCTATCTATTTTTATTCTAGCTTCTATTATTCTTTCATTCCATAATTTATAATGTTTTAACTGTTTTGAAAGGGAGTTATGAATCCAAATCATGACTCCTGCTTGTGCTCTTTGGTCTCTGTCAACTCCATTGTATATAACATTAAAATTTTCAGTTCTCATGGTTCCTTTTAATTTCTTTTTCGTTTCAGTTATTACTGCTATTTTAAAATTTCTTTCATTTAATAATTGGTCTAATTCTATTTCTTTATATGCTATTCCTCTTACATTCCAGTTTGCTATGTGTATTATATTTTGTCGTTTCCATTTTTGTTTTACCTTTTCCATTCCAGGGTCATTCAATCCGATTATCTTTTTCTGTCAGCTTACTAGTAGAATCATGTTTTCCATGTCAGAGGACTAGCCTGACGATGGAATAGTTCAGTGGTAGGGCTGCTACCTTAAGGCTTCTGAACTAGCCTTCTTCCGAATTTAAACCCATAGGAGGAATAGGGTATATTGAAGGGGGAAAGAGTAGATTATAGAAGAATTACATTAAGGTTTATAGAGAGGACATAATTATAAGGCCAGAAATGAAAAGACCTCATGGCCCTCGAGTACTCTAATAGCATAGGGGTCATAAAATAAGAAGAGTTGGCTAATAAGGCCATATAGGAAAGATTAAAGTAAGTGGATCTTCCTCAAAGTAATAGAAGGAGAGGAGATAGATCCAGCTAGGGGTCCATGGGAGTGCCACTTCCCTTACAATCAAGATGATTGCCCCTTATGGCTCTGTTGGTCCATGAGTCCTTATTCACTATATTCGGACCATCCCACCATATACACACGCACGCATGCACGTACATACACGTGGTGGGCTCTCCTATCCGCCACCCAGGGGATGCACTCTCTAGGGGTTACAGGGTTCCCCGAGAGCATAAACTGTTTTTAAATAAAACAATTTATTTAAAATGATTATTTGCAATGAACTGAAACTATTTTTACGATAGTAATATTACAGTCAACTATCACTACAGCTTATACATTACAGTGAACTCAAATATAACATATTACCAAAAAATCTCATCCAAAGCATCATTCAAGGAAATGCATTCCTTTTATTAAAGAGCCTTCCTCTATAGTGAGAAGTGATATATTTTGAGTTAATTTATTTACTTTGTAGAGGAGTGCTCCCTGGTTCTATCTATGTTTTCAGCAATACACAAAGAGTTTAGGTTGTCTGTCAACAGGATTACTCAGAAAAACGTTTACTTTCGAAGAATTTCCACCTTCTATAAGAAACATTAATTTCTTAGTATGTACACTTCTCTGCCAGATTACAGTCAACTTGGGAAGAAATTACAATATAACATGGCTCCCAATATATAATGCATTAGTTATAATGCCTGCCAAATGATAGGATTGTATGAATTTTATTCTGTATTTTCCTGAAGAGTTTAAGCTGTAATGAGTTATTTAAAGGCCAATGTGCCAGCCCCAATAAGATATTTCTCAAAACTATCACCTACCTCCAACATAAGCATCCATTTCATGGATATTAGAGGAATGATAATGTGTCCCTGGCTCTCTCCAAAGAATCAAGCATGGTATCATACTGTAGAGAATTGGGACTTGCCTGTAAACAATACTGAACCCACTGGTCTTAGATCCAGTTGACATGGAGCCTGGCCCATTTCAAACATTCTCTCCTGTGGCATGGGAATAGGAGCATGCAGACTACTGGTCACCTAGAATACAGACCACCATGAAGCCTTCTGTGAACAGTGGACACAGATATCAATGTTTCTGTAGCTACTGCCAGCATAGCTGATTTGGAGTAGCACTTCTGTTTCAGTGAGCATATAATTGGAAATATCAGTTACCTGCTGCAGTTGTAGCAAATGGCCTTCCTTCACTATAGTTCTAGAATGCTGTTTGTGACTATTGGAATTGGCTCAAGCCACGACTAATTAAAGGTAAAGATTAACATAAAAATGGGGAATGCTAACAATATCTGCTTTGTCTTTGATATAAAAATCTTATAATCTCACACTCAATACATAGTCTAACTGGCACAGTCGTAAAAGAAATAAATTTGTTAGACTACAGAGCGTGAGAACATAAGATCTAGTAGAAATAAATAAATGGCAGCAGATGATAGTTAAGGCAGTTGACCATTCAAGACACTTCACGAAGTTTTAAGTAAAGAACAAAGAAGACAAAGCAGGGTTGAGAAATACATAACACAACAAGAATATAACATCTCAACCACTAGTCATATAGTTAACTGAGACATCTCTAATATGCTGCATGCTGTACTTCGAAGAAAGTTTTTACTCCAGACTTCTAAAACAATATTACAGTTATCCATTCACACAGATCTTTGAATAGAAATCAAGGACTTATATTAAATGACATCTGGAAATCTCTAATTAAATCTTTTAACTTCAAAGATTTTAACTTTGCCTGCAGTCTTTATCTCATGATGGCCAAATGCATGCCACATAACTACATTTTTGTTTTAGGATGAATTTAATTATTTTCTTTGTAATGATTTTAGAGCATTTGGACAACTCTGTTGTTATCTATTTCTTATATCCTTTTTTGTGCTAACTATAAGCCTGAACAAGTTTTTTTTTTTTTTTTTAATGAAACTAGCTGGTTGTAAGTTACAATAAGCTTCAATACTTTTATGCATAGTTATTTATACAGTTTATTTTATGCTAGTCAAGATTCATGCGGCTTAATTTTGGCATGATTTTATTATTTTAAAATTCTCATAATAATCAGCGTGAAAGATATACCTTAAAAATATACACAACCATAAAGCAAAAAAAAATATACTATTAAAAACTCAGACTTCAGTTACCTTCTGACAACCTTTTTCTTCATGAGCTGCCAAGAGTCGAGTAGTCTTTGGTGATGTAACTCCAACCTTTAAAAAAAAGACATTGTCAGTAAACATTAATTTAAACATACACACACACATAAAACAACAACTTGTGTGTATAGTGAGGCAGCATAAACAATACACAATGCATTTAAGAATTTCTGAGATTATAATTTTCATATTTAGGTCTGGAGAGGGGGTGTAATATTAGTGATAATAGACAGGAATGAACAGGGAGAGTGTAGAGTTTACAAATGCCAGAAGTTATTCAAAACAAGGGAAATGAAATCGTAATATTGATAGAGTTTATTCGCCCAAAGATTGTTGGTATAAGTGAGACATGGTTGAATGGGGATGACATTTTCACAGGAATAGATGGAGGGATATGTAGTCTTTCATGAAAACAGACAAAGCAAAGAGGGTGGAGAAGTGTTGGTTAAAGAAAAGTTGGTTAAAGACAAAATTCAAGAATGGGTGGATCAGGATATGATACTCTATAGAGGCCAACATGGTTTTGTTAAAGGTAGATCCTGCCTTAGCAATCTATTAACTACTCATAATAGAATAACATCTGAGTTGGACAAAGGAACTGGCTACACAGTGGTACTTCTGGATTTTGCTAAGGCTTTTGACAGGATACCCCATAGAACACTGTTACGCAAATTGGAGCAGATGGGAATGGATATTAAATCGGTGATATGGATAGGAGAATGGCTCAGGGAGAGATACCATAAGGTGGTGTATGGAGGAGCCGAGTCCAGAATGAGGCAGGTGACCAGTGGTGTGCCTCAGGGCTCTGTGCTTGGGCCAATGTTGTTTAATTTGTATATAAATGATATAGGAAATGGCTTAAAGGGAGATATTCAGTTGTTTGCTGATGATGCAAAGTTGTGTAGTGCAATAAAAAATCAAGCTGATGTTGAAAGTTTGCAGGAGGATTTAAATAAGCTGGTAAAATGGGCAAAAGAAAATGGATATCAGTTCAATGTGGAAAAGTGTAAAGTCATGCATTTTGGGATTAAAAGATTACCAGCTGTGTACTACATCGATGGAAAGGTACTCCAAGAGATTGATGAGGCTAGGGACTTAGGGGTATTGGTAGATAGGGAGATGAAGTTCAGGGGACACATTGCTAAGGTGTCCAAGATTGCACATAGGATTACTTGGTTGTTGAGGAACACACTGACATCCAGAGATAAAGAAGTTATTATTCCTCTTTATAAAGCATTGATACTTCCACATTTGGATTACTGTGCTCAGGTCTGGTCACCTAGATTCCTTGGAGATGAGGAGGCTGTGGAGAGGGTTCAGAGAAGAGTGACCAAGTTGGTGAGTGATATAAAAAATGCTCCCTACGTTGATAGATTGAGAGTTTGTGGATTGCAGAGATTGGTTGACAGGCGAAGAAGAGGGGATATGATAGAAACATTCAAATTACTAAAAGGTTTTTATAGGATTGATGCAGGGGAAATGTTTCAGCTGTGTGATAGTGATGGAAGAACAAGAGGTCATCTCTGGAAATTAAAGAAGATTGTGGTTAACAAAGGTGTCAGAACAAGGTTTTTTGCCTGGAGGGTGGTGAATGAGTGGAATTCATTGCCTGACTTAGTTGTGAGCTCTTCGTCTGTAAATGAATTCAAGAAGAGATATGACAGATATTGTTTTGCTAGTTTGGGTCTCCCGCGATGAGTCTACTGACTCCATGGAGATACCCGTAATAATAATAATAATAATAGCAGTGGAGTTGTGCCCATTTAGAGTGGAGATGCAAGGAGCAAATACTGACAGCAGTTTTAAAGCAGTACGGTGTGAATTAGAAGTGGACAGCATGAAATATTTAGTAAGGTACAGACCTGGTAATGTGGAAGGCAGTGAGAAGGAAATGTTTAGACAAATTGGTCTGGCTAATAAGAAAAGGGCAATCATTATGGTCAATTTCAATTATGGTAATATAGACTGGAATGAAGAGACAGCATCAAGAACCAAAGAGAATAAATTTCTTGATTCACACATGGATTGAGAGTCTTGGATTTGATTATCTCATCAGAAGACATTATGTTGTAAGTGAAGTGTCGCATCTTCCTCCAGAAGTAATTACTTGGATGGTGGCCAGCCATATCAGGACTTCTGTGAGAAAGGATTAGATGTGGAACAATAAGGTGGGTGATTATAGCAAACACAGGAGGTGGCTTGCAGTGATATCATGGAATGAAGAATTGCATGGGAAGGAAATCAATGCTGCTTGGTCCTACTCAGGAAATATCTGACAAAAGAGTGACTGAGTATATTCCAATGATCAGGAGATTAAATAAGATAGGTATAAAATGGATGACTGAAGAGGTGAATCATGCACTGGAAAAAAAATGCAATGCAATCTGGAAGAAAAAGGCATTGTGGAGGCAGCACAAGATGAGTGGAGATAATCAGTTACACGAAGAGTACAAAGAGCAAGCAAGGAAGGTTACTCAGGAAGGGTAGCAAAAGTGTAATATGAGCAGCAGTTAGCAAAAGACACTAAAAGAAATTCTAGGGAGTTTTTTCGACATTGAAGGTTTTTTTTTTTTGACGTTCATGGTATATCATCGCATATCTTCAGGGAATGCTCCAGGGGGTTAACAACAGCTTCTTGGATTAGCCAAGGTTCCAAAGGAGAAGAAAGATGACAAAATTGTTCTGCTTCATATAAAGGGTGATAAGACAAAGGCTTCAAATTATAAACCAATCTGCTTGTATGGAGTTATGGTCATGGTGTTGGAGAAGCTAGTAAGGAGAAGGATTTAGAACTGTGTGGACAGCAGTAGAATTCTCTTTAATGGGCAGAATGAGTTTGACAAAGGAAAATCATGTTTTAGCAATCTGCTTACTTATTATAACAAGATCACAAATACATCGGACAAGGAGAATGCATATACAGTAGTATATTTACATTTTGAAAAGAAAGCTTTCAATAGACTGCCACATGACAAATTAGTAGTTAAATTGGAACCAAATGGGGTTAGATAGTACATTAGCGTGTTGGATTGGTTGGCTGTCTGATTAACAGGTTGTGTATGGGGAAGCGATATCTCAGAAGAGGAAAGTCATTAGTTGCATGTTTTGGGGCCATTGTTATTTAATTTCTATGTAAATGACATTGGAAAGGGCTTAAATGGTGATGTACACTTGTTTTCAGATGATGCAAAGTTGAGGAGAGCTATGAGAAGTAGAGCAGATGTTATAACATTGCATGAGGACCTAAATAGACTGTCTGAATGGGCAAGTGTGTGGGGATGATCAGTTTAATGTTGCAAAATGTAAGATTTTAAAATTTGGGAAGCAAAGATGAGATGCAGAGTATAGAATTGATGGAGATATTCTTCTAGAGGAGGTGGAGGAGATGAATGATTTGAGGGTTATAGTGGATAGGGGCTTGAAATTTTGTGGATATTTTGCTAAAATTGTGATGACAACACAGAGGACTATGGGAATGATGCAGAGAACACTGACATGTAGAAGTATGGATGTTTTGATTCCATTGTACGAGACTTTGATTAGGCTGCAAATGGATTACTGCACACAGATTTGGTTGCCAAGTTTTCAAAAGAATGATAAGATGTTGGATAGGGTTCAGAGACGATTGATTGTTGGTTTCTGGTCTCTGGAATGTGAGGAACAGATATAGAGAATGCAAATTACAAAGCCAGTGGATCGAAGGAAGAGGAGAGATATGATTGAGGCATATAATAATTACATTATTATATGTATAATCTGGTAATTACATAAGAAGTAATTACCAGATTAGCGTGGATGAGATTTTTCATAGAATATCTGGAGACAGGGAGAAGAATGAGAGGCTATCCCTGGAGTCATGTATGACTCCATGGACGACTCCATGTATGACTCCATGAGATTTTTCATAGAATATCTGGAGACAGGGAGAAGAATGAGAGGCTATCCCTGGAGTCACGTATGAATCCAGGGATAGACGTTCATGGAGTCATGTATGACTCCATGGACGTCTGTTGATAACAATAATATTATTAATTAAATGAAATAAGGTATAATAATAAAATACAGTACTTTAGAAAACAAAGTTTAAATTATAGGAGCAAAACTCTTCTCCTCACTCCTCTACTCCCCTAAAGAGAGGAGTAGAGGAGTGAGGAGAAGAGTTTTTGCATGGAGAGTGGTAAGTGAATGAAATGAATTGCCTGAGAGAATGGTGAGTGCAGGGAGAGAGTGAATGCATTTAAGTCAAGGTATGATGAGCTGTGCATGTGAGAGTGAGGCCTCCTACGATGAGTCTCTTGACTCCATGGAGGTCTGTTGATAACAATAATAATAAAATTTAAAATTATAGGTGCAATAGCTCAATAAGCACCCTAGAATTATAAATATATCCATTCTTCATCCATTTCTTGTTTCTGCTTTCTTCAACATAAAAATTGAATTCATAATGGAAAATGAAAATAAAAGATATATAATTTTGGGGTATAAAGTGGAAATACAACAGCTGTATGTATTGACAACTCAAGAGCTTGCTTTTAGCAAACTGCAAGGGTTGGATGATGACAGTGCATGGAATGTGGTAAAAGAGTGTTTGAAGGAAATAAAAGCAGAGTACATACCTAGAGAGTTAGAGGGATAAATCAAGTGGGAGTTAAATGGATGAACAGCATCATTAAGGAAATATGTGGATGGAATTCAAACAGGAAGGTTATGAGCAGCACAAAGCACAGACCAGGAGTGACTAGTATGGTAAGGAAGGCAAAATTACAGTATGAAAGGAAATTAATGGTGCAGGCTAAAGGTAATCCCATGGAGTTCTTTCAGTACATGGCAAAGTAAAAGGTAAAATGATTATGAAAGAATAATGCTGATGAGTGCCAATGGTAGGGAGAGTGGCTGATGTGGAAATAGAGATAGATGAACTGGATGTGCATAGATATTACAGAACCGTGACATGAATACAACTATTGGGTTAGACAGTATATCAGATCAAGTATTACAAGAAGGTGCTAGGGAACTTGCAGTGCCTTTGACCACACTATTTAATTTAAGTCAACTCTGGGTTGGTCCCAAGAGGGTGCATAAAGGAGGCTTCAAGACTGGGGTAGCAAATTATCAACTGATCAGCATCTCAGGAGTGGCGGTCAAGGTACTGAAGAAGTTGGTTAAGAGGAAAAATCCAAGAATAGGCAGATAGAAATAGGATATCATATGGTGGATAACATGGTTCTATAAAAGACAGGTCATGCCTCAGTAACTTACTCACCTTTTATAATACAGTGACAACTTGACTTGATAAAAGCAATGGATACATGGTAATACTGATGGACTTTGCAAAGACTTTTGACAGGATGCAATATGAAATTCTGATAAGCAACAAATAGGGATGGATACGAAGTTGGTGATGGATACGAAGTATGTAACTGAGTCTATTAGAGTTACATAAAGGATGTAACTGTGTCTATTTGAGAGCAAAAGGAAAGGGTGAAAGAATTGATTGTTATTGCAGGTACGAATGATTTGAAAGGAGATAAAATGGAAATGATAGAGGACCTGAATGAATTGTTTGAGGTAGCAAAAGAAAAGAGTGAGAGAGTTAGGATGATTAGTCTTTTGCCGCGGTATGACAGTGAAATGTTTAAAAGGAGAGTCATAATTGCAAATGACTTTATGCGTGGGTTATATGACGAGTGGTGTGGAATTTGTGGACGTGTGGAGTGAGTTCGATGGGTGAAAGGATCTATATAAGATGGATGCTTGCATTTGAATGGATACGGTGTAAGGAGACTTGAAAAAGTGCTGCTGAATGTAGTGGATGTGCAAAATCAGGGAAACTAGATTTATTAAGGGGGGGGGTAGATATACAGACCTTAGGGAGGCAGTTGAATGTATGAATGAGTATAATATGCCCGAGCGAATAAGGACAACAAATCAGAATGGGATAGTTAATATAAGGCATCAAGGTAGGGATGGGGCTAACGGGGGTCTTAAATTCATGTACACTAATGCTACGAGTATTAGGAACAAGAAGGAAGAGTTTTTGGCCATGGTTGGCACTTCCAGACCACAGGTTATTGGCATTAGTGAAACATGGCTGACAGAAGATGACACAGCTAGTGGGATTGAATGTGAGGGGTATAGTGTGTTCAGGAATGACAGGGAGAATAAAATGGGGGAAGGAGTATTGTTGATGATAGCTGATGAGCTGCAGCCAAGGAGAATAAAAGTTGAATTGCAGGATAGAGAAAAGCGCACATTTGAGGCCATTTGGTGTGAGATTGTGGCTAGCAGAAAAAAATATACAATTGGGTGCTGCTATAGACCAGGTGATGGAAAAGATGGTGGAGACAGTATGCACAAGCAAATAGAAGAAATGAGTGGAAAGAGGGTAATTATTATGGGAGATTTCCACTATGGTCGTATTGATTGGAGTGAGGAGAGGACACAAGGGAGGAAGGAATTGGATTTTATGCGGTTATTAAGGGATAACTATCTGCAACAGCATGTAATGGAAAATACTAGGGGTCAGAGAGTGCTTGACCTAGTAATTACATCTGAGGATTTGGCTGTAACAAATATGACCACATTGCCACCAATTGGTGAGAGTGATCATAGGGTCTTGACTTGGGAGGTGGCTAAAGGTGTGGAATTTACAATTAAGACAGGGTACATGTGGAATTATCGGGCTGGCAAGTATGACAAGCTTAGGAGTTTGATTGGTTCAGTGCCATGGCATGTACAACTGCAAGGACTAGAAGTTGATAGTGCATGGGAGGCAGTTAAGAAGTGTTTGCATGAAGCAATGGCTGACTGTATACCTAGAGTCCAAATAATAAATCAAGTAGGGGTTAAATGGATGAATAACACCATTAAACTTGAGCTGCAAAAAAAGAAACAACTATGGAGGGAATTTAAGGAGAAAGGTGACCGGCAGGCACATGAACGGTATAAAGCACAGGCCAGAAGCGTAACGTGTGTGGTAAGAAAAGCAAAAAAGGATTACGAAAGAACATTGGCCATGCAGGCTGAACAGTTTTTTCGATATGTTGCAAGTAAAAGGAAAAATGTATATGGCAGAATGATTTTAAGGAATGCCAATGGTAGGGAGATAACTGAATCAGTTGATATAGTAAAGTTACTGAGTGAGCACTTTGCAAGAATATATCATCCAGGTGGTGACATTGCAGAAATGAATGAACCAGTAGATTATATGGGAATTGTGATGAACGAAGTGGAGGTGAGTAGTCTATTGCATAACCTCAATGTCAATACACCTGTGGGATTGGATGGCTGGTGTCGTACGAGAAGCGGCTATAGAATTGTCAGTATCCTTGACCATTTTGTTTAATTTGAGTCTCGGGTCTGGGTTAGTCCCGAGGGGGTGGAAAGAAGGGAAAATAGTTCCACTGCATTAAAGTGGTTCCAAGACTGCTGTTGTAAATTACTGACCGATTAGCATTTCAGGAATCGTTGTCAAGGTCTTAGAGAAATTAGTCAAGAAAAGAATACAGGATTGGATAGATGAAAATGGCATATTGTATGGGGGACAACATGGTTTTGTGAAGGGTAGATCATGCCTCAGTAACTTGCTCACGTTTTATAACACAGTGATGGCTGAACAGGATAAGGGTAATGGGTTTACAGTGATACTACTGGACCTTGCCAAGGCCTTTGACAGGATACCACATGGAACCCTAATCAGTAAACTGGAGCAGATGGGGATGGATATAGGGTTGGTGAGATGGATAGGAGGGTGGTTGATGGAGAGATACCAGAGAGTGGTTTATTCAGGAGTTGAGTCTAAAAGATGGCTTGTGACTAGTGGTGTGCCGCAGGGCTCTGTTCTTGGACCACTACTTTTCAATCTGTTCATCAATGATATAGGAAAGGATCTGAGAGGAAGTGTTCACTTGTTTGCTGATGATGCAAAGTTGGGCAGAGCAATTGTGAGTACACAGGATGTCAAAATTTTACAGGATGATTTGGATAGTTTGGAGGACTGGGCTAGGAAAAATGGATGTCAATTTAATGTGGCAAAGTGTAAGGTTATGCATTTTGGGGTGAAAAGAATAGCAGCAGTATATCACATTGGTGGAACTGTACTCCAGGAGATTGATGAGGTCAGGGATTTGGGAGTGTTGGCAGATAAGGAATTGAAGTTTAGGGGGCACATTGCAAAAGTGGCTAAATCAGCTCATCAAATCACTTGGCTTCTGAAAAATTCTTTAACATGCAGAGACAAACAAGTTATTGTTCCTCTGTATCGAGCCTTGATAAGACCCCATCTGGACTACTGTGCCCAGTTATGGGCGCCAGGGTTTCTTCGCGATGAGGAGGATGAATATAGGAGGATGATAGCAGGTCTGTTGAATGAACCTTATGAGAATAGGTTGAAGATTTGTGGGTTGCAAAAATTGGTCGATAGGCGGAAAAGGGGTGATATGATTGAGACATTCAAATTACTGAAGGGTTACTATAAGATTAATCCAGAATATATTTTTGAAAATAGGACTGGTGGTGGGAGGACTAGGGGCCATGCATGGAAGCTAGGCAAGAATATAGTTAACAAGGGTGTTAGAGCTAGGTTTTTTACTTGGAGAGTGGTGAATGAGTGGAATAAGCTACCAGAGCCTGTTGTGGGTGTGCTACGACCATGAATGAGTTCAAGGCAAGGTATGATAGATACTGTGTGAATGTCGAATAGTTGTTCTTGACATGATGTTAAGGCCTCCCTCGATGAGTCTGTCGACTCCTTGGAGTGCCCAGAATAATAATAATAATAAAAAAGTATTGTACATATTAAATTTGTATATTAATGATACAAGAAATGATCTGAAGAGAAATATTCAGTTGTTTGCTGTTTGCTGATGATGCATAATTCAGTAGAACAATATAGTAGTCAATGATGTTAAAATTTTGCAAGATGATTTAAATGAACTGCAGTATAGGGAAAGGAGAACGGATATCAGTTTAACCTGGAAATGTATAAGGTTATGCATTTTGGGATGAAAAGATTACCAGCTGTTTACCATATGATGGAACTGAAATTGATGAAGCTAGGGATTTGGATTGGTGGTTGGAAGTTTATAGGGCATTGCAAAAGTTGCTAAAACAGCTCATTAGATTACTGATTAATGAAGAATGCTTGATTTAATTTTTTATGGCACAAAGAAATCAAAGGTCATACTATGCCAGACCACAGGTGACAGCCGTGCATGTGGTAAATGGTTAGTAGGACAATCACAAACATCCATGCCTTGGCGGGAGTCGAACCTGCAGCCTCTTGGCTGGAGAGCAGATACGCTAACCACTTGGCCAGATAGGTCTGCACTGAAGAATGCCCTGAGGAGAAGAGATAAGTAGATTATTATTATTATTTGACACTTCCACGGAGTCCAAAGACTCATTGAGGGGAGGACACCTGCTCTACAATTCTGTCTCCGCCACTCAATCCACCAACTGACTGCAACTACACCGATGCCATCTACCACCGATCACCACCACTATTATTTCCACAGACAATCACAAACATCCATGCCCACAGCAGGATTCGAACCCGCAGCCCTTTGGCTGGAGAGCAGATACGCTAACCACTAGGCCAGCCTGGCTTGCATTATACTCATGTTCACAGAAACTGCATCACCTTACATAAATATAGTTTTTAGTTGGTTTATTATTAGATATTTTGTTGTGCTGCATCATCTATCATTCTTACGGATTTCTATGTAATGTAATAGTTGCTGCTAATGTGTCAGAATTTTTTATGCTATAAATAGACAGGAAGAGCCAGTTTTCGCATTTTTGTGCTGAGATCGTTATGGCTAGTTATGTGCAGTTAACACCTGACAGAAAAAGTGTGATTCAAGCTTTGAATAGAGAAGGCTATTCCTCTCGTGAAATACCTAAAAGGGTTCCTGTACTCACTCTACTGTGGTACGGCTGCAGTATTACCTTCTTCATTATTTGTGACAATTATTGTGTTATTATCCTTTATCAAATAGGCATTCAAATTTAAATACCAAAATAACATGGTTACAGCAGGTAATACAGTTTCTATGAACGTGAGTGTATATATATATCTTGACTACTATGCACAGGTTTGGTCACCTGGGTTTCTTTGGAATAAAGAGAGGTGGAGGAGGTGGTGGTGAGGATCCAGATATGAGTGACCAAGATGGTGGCAGGTATGTGGAATGCACTTAATGAAGATAGATTATTAAAGATTTGTGGGTTACAGAAATTGATTAATAAGATTGAGACATAAAAATTACTGTGAAAGGTTTATTATTATTATTATTATCATCATCTCCATGGACTCTCCATTTATTTACACACTAACCTTCTTTCACACAATACCTATTATAGTTCTCCTTAAACTCATTCATTGATGAAGCACCAACACCCACCTCTGGCAACCCATTCCACACATTCACCACTCCTCCAAGAAAAACACCTAGTGCTAACCATGCTCTTACACAACTTCCACTGGTGATCCCTTGATCTCTCCCTTTTTGGCATGTCCTGAAAATGTCTTCACTGTCAATCCTATAAAACCTCTTTAATAACTTATTTATCAAGGTTTCCCAAATTTTTTTTTTGTGGCCCGTTTATTTTAATACTTCATCTTCGTGACTCACTAAAATTTTTATGGCCAATAGGTAAAAAAAAACAGATTTGAATGTTCATAGAGTTAGTGTTCATTTATTATTATTATAATAAAGAAGCAATTACTCTTACAAAAATATAAAGAAATTAAACTAAAGCCAAGAATTTATTAATGAGAAGTGTGATGCTGTTGTTTAGAAACTTCAGGTTTGGAGGAAAAGATGATAACTTTATTCTTAAATCCGGTTCGACTTCTAATCGGTTTCTACATTTATTTATTAGAAAAACCAGTTTTGAAGAGCCTGTTTCACACTTATAGGTTGTGACAAAAGGCATTAGAAATTTTATCGCTTTTTCTGCTAAAACTGGGTACTCCTCTCTAAAACAAAAACTAAATATGCTCTCTCTCGATGCTTAACTCAAACTGAACAAGCAGAGTGAGTACATGGCGGGCAAGTAAAACAAATGCCAGACAGCCAAATGATTCAGCTGATGGCATGGTTGCCACCAAGCAGGCTCGCAATTAGTTGAGCTACTTTACCATGAACAAAGAGACTGTGAAATGCCGACGCGGATGGAGCGCATTTTTCATCTCTATTAATTAAATTATTTATTCATTAGTCCTGATTTACCTCGAGGGCTCACTTCAGAGAGTATGGGCATGTCAAACCCGAGGTACCAGATGCTGGACCATGCCTTACTTTATGCAATATACATCTGTTATATTGTTTTATAGACTGCTCCCTCCCCTTCTTTCTTTGCTTCTTTCTCCTCTCCTTGCTCCTTTCCCCTGATGCTATTAGAGTATTCGAGGGCTAGGGGTGAATCTGTCCTGTCTTGCTAAGTCATTTTGTCTTATGCAGCCACCGAAGGAGGCAAGCCAGTCTCCATAGGTGCCAGTCCCAAGCCCGGATAAATGGCGAGGGTTGATGTCAAAAAGGGCATCTGGTCGTAAAACTTCACTGCCAGCTCTAGCTATGATACGAGTCAAAGAGAAAATGATATAAGGGCTAGGGAATACCCCTTAAGCGATGCACAGCCACATCATCCTAGAGCTGCAAGAAGTGGACGAGGGCTACAGCATCAAGGGCAGGTGTGGTTAAAGAAGCGAGCCCAGCAAGTGGAGAGGATGTTGCGAGTGGGAACACTGAATATTGGAAGCATGACTGGAAGGGGAAGAGAGGTGGTAGACATGATGAGGAAGTTGGACATTTTATGTGTGCAGGAGACAAGGTGGAAGGGGAGAAAAGCAAAGGAACTGGGAGATGGATATAAATTGTTCTACTCTGGAGCGAATAACGAGGGAAGAAATGGTGTAGAAATTGTGGTGTGTAGCAGAATGAAGGGCGAAGTACTGGAAGTGGGTAGAAGGAACGACAGGATCATGCTAATGAAATTGGGTCTTGGAGAAGAGCGGGTGGTCGTATTATGTGTATATGTGAAGTGAAATGTGAAGACAAGTGTTCGGACCTGTCTGGGACAGACAGAAAGTTTTCAAGTAACAGTTGGCTTGCATCAAGGGTCAGCATTAAGTCCGTTTCTTTTTAACATTGTGGTGGAGGTGGTGACGGAGGAGGTGAGAGAAGATGCGCCTTGGACAATGTTGTAATCTTGCTGTGTGCAGATTCAAGAGAAGAAGCTGGAACTAAACTGGAAAGATGGAGAAAAGTACTGGAAGAGAGAGGTATGAGAGTGAGCAGAAGTAAGATAGGTATATGTGTTGCACAGTGGGTGGCAGCCAGGAGACAGATCTGGAGCTGGAAAGAAATGTCATCAGGAAGGTGAGGGACTTTAGATATTTAGGTTCAACAGTGGAAGAAGATGGAGGAGCTGAGAAGGAAGTGGGATGCAGGATACAAGTGGATTGGAGGAACGGGAGGGAGATGGCTGGAGTGTTATGCGATAAGAGGGTGCCGATCAATCTGAAAGGCAAAATCTATAGGACAGTAGTGAGGCCAGCTATGTAGTATGCTATAGAAACTGTGGCCCTGAGGAAAAATAACATTAGCAGAATGGAAGTAGCAGAGATGAGAATGCATAGATGGATGTGCGGTGTGACCAGAAAGGATCATCTAAGAAATGACTATGTAAGGGGAACAGTGAGAGTTACAAACTTAGGAGCGAAGATACAGGAGACAAGGTTGAGATGGTTTGGTCATGTGATGAGGAGGGAGGACGAATATGTAGGAAGAAGGATCATGCAGTTGGATGTGCAAGGAAGGAGGAAGCGTGGACAGCCAAAGAAGAGATGGAGGGAGCTGGTAGAAGAGGACTTGAGGATGAAGAACTTGGATGTGGTGACAGCCCAAGACAGGAGGATGTGGAGGAGACTTGTCATCAACAGTGACCCGACTTAAGTGGGAGAAGCTGCAGAAGAAGATTTATTTGTCTATTTCTACGCTCCCAGTGTCAATTGAAATTCCCTGTGATGTTCGTACTACTAAGGACACTTGATTCGCACGAGGGCTTGTCTCTGCTGACAAAGTGTGCTCTGTCATGCTTGAGCAGTCACCTGCTAGCTCACCTGTAGATTTACTAACCTGGGTTTTTAGGCTCCCCTTAAAAGATTGGACCCTTGGTGAATTCCTTCCGCTCTTATGCAATTTTGATTCAATTCCCCTGTTTATGTTTTGCCTTCTTCCAAGGAGATATACTTCCTTCCTCGCATAATCACACTTAAAGTTGCATCTCATCAAAAAATCATTGCCCAGAATCAGTTTTATGTGTGGGAGAGAAGATCCTGACAAGACCAGAAACTCATGCCAAACACACATTCTGAACTCAGGCAGATGCACTTTAAGATTTACTGATTTAGACGCTGAGGTGCTGAGGCTGTACACCCAAATATTCTCACGGATCGTTTGAGGTAAGTGATTTTGTCCTTAATGTATGGTTCTAACATTTTAAAATAGTCCTCAGAAATGATGGAGGTTTGTGCTCCAGTGTCAAATAGGGCATTGCAATGCTCTCCAAGCACACTGGTCTTCATCATCATTTCATATGACTGCCCTTTTATTCCCTGTCTCTTCTTCCACGTCCTATTAGCATACGTATGAGATCTAAGTTCTTCTTCATGACCTCTGTTAAAGCGTCCCCTGCCTCTGAAACAATTGCGAGTTATGTGCTCAATTCTGTCGCATCTATAACACCCGGGAGGCTCTCTTCCATCACCTTGATCATTGGCCCTGTGATCTGATGGTAATACTAACTTTTCTTGGGAGGTAATAGCTTTGATTTTCTCCATGACAGTGTCTATTCTGTCAAGAAGGGTCTTTTGTAGCCTCTCGACCTCTTCTCGAATTAGACTTATAGTTTCGTCCGTCATAGAAACTTTAGGTTCTGGGGCCTTCGCTGATATTATCTCTAATCTCTTCATTACTTCATCCAATCGCTCCATGACAGGTTTCTGGAGAAGTTCCACTTCCTGTTTGACTATAGCCCTGATCTTACAGGTCTCAGGCAGGATTTCAGTCAACTTATTCGCTGTCACACTATCATTGCCCTCGTTTCCTTTTCTTATCTTGGATTTGTCCTTTTTATCTAGGTTCATTGTTCGGCAGCGTTCTTGCTCAACCAAGTTTACAAGACTGGCAGCAGAAGTGGGATGTATGTCTCCAAGTATCTGCTCCCGTTCCTTAACTGCATTGTAGCATTCGTCCAAATTAGTCACTCTTTTGTTGAAGACAGTTTCTTTCAATTCCGGTCTTACTCCTTGCCTGAATTGCTGGAAAACGGCCCAGTCCAAATGAGGTTTCTCTTCATTGTGGACACTCAGGGTACTGGCCACCGTTAGTAATCTGTTCTGAAAATCAGACACACTCTCCCTGTCCTTCTGAGTGCACCTCTGGAGTTCCCATAAATTAGGCCCCAAACTTCCTAGTTTAGAGAACTGGGAAATTCGGACCGTTTTAAACTTTGAATATTCCAGGGTCTCTTTTAGAATGGGAGAGGAGTATAGCAAGGTTTTTGCCTTCCCTATCAGCTTACTACGGAGCAATACCAGTAACTGAAATGTTACTGGTTCTTCTATGTATGAAAAAAATGAAATGACATCATCAGAATCTTCGCCTGAGAACTGGGGGAACACTTGTTGGGGGTTAATGCATCGAAAAAACTCGTTGTCTTCCATTATTGAACTGCTAGAAGGGTTTTATAAATTAACCTTTGCCTTTGTTAAGAATTTCTGGTTGGAATCCGAAACCAGCTTACTGTGATTTATATAAAGTACTTATTCCAGTTTTATAAACCACATCCTACCGGCTGATTGCACCATTTATGTTGCCTCGACTTTCTACTCGTATATCTATTCTTCTATCTTTGGGTCAAATCCCTGTTAAACTCTCAATCGGGTATCACGTGGTACCTCTGGGGGGGACAATGGAATTGCCTCGGGATCAAGGCAACACCAAAGTATCAGGGTGTCTGAGATCACCCTCTCGTAAAACGCCAAGAAAATTTATATTTCACTGCGCCACTTAGCGCTATTAGATTAAACAATATTATCAATCAAGAGATGATCTCAAGACAGTACTTTAGTGATACCTAGTAACTTTGCAGACGTGGCCAAACTCTACTTTTCTCTAGTCTCCCGCATAGGTTCGTATTACTTTTATAAGAGGTGCATCGGATTCCAAAATTCACAGATAGTCTTGGTTAGATACAAAAGCAAGGTTTATTAGATATCATAAATATGTACATACAATACAATAGGCTTAATTCCCATCTTAAGGGAGTTCCTGACAGTCAGGATAGAGTTAAAGCAATACAATAATATAAGTATACTTAAAACTGATTATGCTGTAATTCTCTACAGTAAGATTCTTATTTATACTCTAAAATACCTTAATCATGCATGATTATCACAATAACTCTCTAACTTTCTGTAGTTCAATCAAACCACACAAGATAGCATTTCTATCTTTTACAATCCCTTCATTAAATAGCAATTCCTCACTCTAGGCATATTCGTAACCTCCTATAACATGTTATGTAACTCTATCACAATAGGAGACAGTAAGATTTAAGGTAACTCTCTCTATATCATAGCAGCACAGTCCTAATTAATATCATTAATGTTCTTTCTTCTGTTTTTTACAATGTGGCACAAATCTCTCATTCACAATCAGTACATTCACAATAAATACAAATAAAGTCTACTTATATGCCCTTTTGTTCTGTATTGCGTCAATGTTCTACCGGAATCTGCCTTTCCATAAACGAAATGTCCGCGTGCTCCAATCTGGCTTTCTATGGACTGCCGGGCTTTCTGCGGAGATACGACTGCCAAGTTCCGCTACTGCCTTTATCGAAATCCTCTGGAATGGAGGCACTGCCACCCTTCACGGCACCGCGAGACGAACACACCAGGAGATCCAGGAACAAAAAGCCTCTTGTGAGGGGTGCATGACCCTTTTATTTCCACTTTTCTTTCTCGGCATTTCTCGCATTCCACGATGTCCAGCCAACACACTCACGTGGTCTTACGTCACGGCATCCAGCCTTCTCCGCTATCGCACATGCGCTGACGTGACGCTATTGCTTGGGGCGAGCTGCTCCCTCGCATTACTGCTCTGTGACCTTTGGACCTCCCCCCCCCATCTTGAATTTGTGCTAACATTCTATATCTTTTAATACATATTACTTTATAAAACTCTGCTAAAGGTTTACACTTCCATTGATTTTAACTCATTTGTGAGTAGTACTAAATGCACATATTTGTTTTCTCGTAGTAAAAATTGCTTGATATATTTATATAGAATTAATTTAATACTCAGAGGCAATCACATGTATTTATATTCCTTTTTTGTTAGATTGTGATAAGATAGGAGTTCCTAAAATCCCAATCTATCACAATCCAACGGGTCAACTCTTTTTTGTCTACCAGCTAAGTTTTGAAGCCTACAGACCATCAATTTATTCTCATAGGAAACATTCCACAGATCTAGGTGCAGTAGTCCAGATGTAGCCTTAATATAGGGGGAACAATAACCTTTCTATCCCTGCTTGTTAGTGTTCTTCAACAACCACATAATCTGATGTGCTGTTTGGTTATCTTTGCTATATATCCTCTGAACTTCGATTCTCTGTCCATAATCACATGAAGTCCCTGGCCTCATCTGTTTCCTGCATCCATCAATAGAGTACACAGCTTTTGATCTCTTTCCAAAGTGCATCACCTTACACCTGGCCACATTAAACCACAGCCATTTACCTTAGTCCATACTGCTAGTCTGTTAGTATTTCTGACAGATCTTGGGCATCATGTTCATTTACCATTGCTGTTTTCAGTGTAGAATCATCAGCAAACAACTGAATATTTCCTATCAAATCATTTCCTATATCACAGATATACAAATTACACAACAAAAGATTTATTGCTGAACCCTATGGTGCATCACTGGTCACTTGCATCTCCATCAGCCACCTCTCTAATCCAAATCATCAGATTTATATCCATGCTCCAACTGATGCAATAGCATTCTATGTGGAATCTTGTCAAATACTTTTGTGAATATCACTAAATAGCCACTTCTCTCATCCAACTCCATTATCACTTGATTATAAAAAGTAAGCAAATTACTAAAGCAAGACCTACCCTTCACAATACCATGTTGTCCCTTATAGAATATCATATTCCTATTATGATGAAAGACAAAAATCAGGACATGCAGTCCTGATTTTTGTCTTTCATCATTTTCTCCAATACCTTAACCACCACTCCTGAGATGCTGTTTAGCCTATAATTTGCTATTTCTGTCCTGGAGCCTTCTTTATGCAATATTTTGCTCTTGTTCCACTATCAAGGCCTAAATTAAATTAAAATTAAAGGAGCTGATAATTCACTTGCACATTCTCATAATATGTGGGCTGATATGCATGGAATTAATCCCATGGCTGTGTTCATATTGAGATTATGCAATATTTTAAGCACTTTCATTTCTTCAACGGCTATTCTCCTATCAGTCAAATCACATCTAGAATTGCAACGTCACCATCTAGATGATTCATCCGTGCAAAATGCTCACTCAGTAATTCAACTATTTGGTTTGTTTCTCTTATCTTCCCACCATCAGCACCTTTTAAGGTCATCTTTCCATAGTCATTGCTCCTTTTACTTGCCATATAGTCCTTAGGGTTTCTTTTGGCCTTATCAGCTAGCTTTCTCTCATAATTAGCTTTGGTCTTCCTTACCACTGGTCACCTTTCTTGTCTGCACTTTATACTGTTCATGGGCATGTTGATCACCTTTTTCTTTATAATCCCTCCATAACCTTTTCTTTGTGTGCAACTCCTGTATAATGAAGCTATTCATCCATCTAACTCCTACCTGATTTATCTTTCTGATTATGGGTATACACTCAGATACTGCTTTCTTCAAACACTCCTTGAACACCTCCCATGCACGAACATCTCTTCCCTCCAAATTCTTATGCTAGCTCCGCTTAAAGTTGTCTTCTCAGCTTGTCATAATCAACTGCTTTGTAGTTCCATATATATATATATATATATATATATATCCCTTCTTAACAGAAAATTCTGAATGTCTGGCAATCTCCCAGGTTGGGACTATATGATGACTTTCTCCAAGCAAAAACAGCGTAGCTAGATTGGTTAGTGTTAAGTTCTCTGATGCAATGATCCAGTACTCTTGAACTGGATCATTGCATCAGAAATGTCCTCTCCATTACATGTTGCCTCAGGTAATTATCTCTCAGCAGCTGTATAAATTTCCATTTCCTTTCCTGCCTCTGACCATTCCTCCTCCTAATCTATGTCTTATAATTGAAATCCCCCATAATAATTATTCAACCTGTACTCATTCTGCTAATTTATGAGTGCATGTCATCTACATCATTCTCCTTATACCCCTAAATTACAGTCCCATCTCATTCATCTGCCATCTCCTCTCCAGGAGGTTGACTACACCATGATGTGCCTCATGGTTAACTATGGGCGTAACAATGTCCATACTGTCATAAGCATTCATGGCTGTAAATCCATATATGTTCACAGTGCCAGTTTGCCTGTTCTGAGGGACAGAAAAAACAGAGATTCTGGGGGAAAAGCTCCCTACCTCCATATGAGATTGGTTAATTCACTTTTAGTCAAAAGAGCCAGATAAAGTTCCTCGCATCATGGACGGGAAGCGAGCCCAGGGCTTTCCAAACAAAGAGCTTCGTCTATACTAACTGAGCTATGGAGGCTCTCCTGGATTACAGTGGCAACAAATTATATATTAGTCCTATTGGTTTCTATCTCACAGCAGATAGCCTCAAATAAACTGCCCTCTGAATCCTTGTCCCAGTGATGTACTTCTACTCTTTTTGGCTTTAATTCCTCTGCCATCAAAGCAAAATTCCTCCTACCATCGTGTTCCTTCTGTCCTCTCTGAAGACACTATATCCCTTGCATTCTATTTGGATGACCATATCATCCTCGGTCAACCATATCTCACTAATGCCTATAACTTTCAGCCAATATGTGCTAGCCAATGCCAAAAACTCCTGAACCTTATTCCAAATACTTCTGGCATTAGTATATGTAAACTGAAATACCTCCTTCATCCCCACAACCTCCCTTACATCATGTTACTTAGCTGACTAAAGTTAACCTGGGTGCTATATTTTGTGTTAACCTGCTACATTTTGTATCATGTGATCACTCACCCACTTACCAACTTTTAGGTTCCCTGAACCCAAGCTCACCTGCATCTTCTTCCCCCTAAACATTCTAGTTTCCCTGACTTTGTACTTCCAAACTTTTGCTTAACAACACTTTCTCAAGACTTATAATTAAAATGAAATATATATTGATCTTTAATTGACCATGATTTATAAACATCTAATACCAACAAGTTTCGCCGATGGGCCATCCAGCTTCTTCAGGGCTTATAACGGTAAGAAATAAAACTCAAAGTGGCTAGTACAGATAAAATGGAGTAACACATTAAAACAGAACACGTAACATTACATGCATGGAGCATGTTGTGTTAGTCCCTGTTATGAGAGCATGTTCTGTAGTTTTGAGTGAAATTAAATTCTGGCAGAGTGAGTGATCTTATGAAGGTTTTCCATATGTCAGCTATTATCATTCCCTGGTTTCTGTTAAGATTTTCTCCAGAATGGAGGACTACAACGGCTTCTTTGACATTTCTACAATGGAAATCTTCTTCTAGGTAAGGCATGGAGCTGCTATCCCAATCAATGGTATGGTTAGTAATCACGAAATGATGGGCTAGACCTGAGTCGTCTGTTCTGTTGTTATTAACATCTCCTATATGTTCTTTTTTTTTCGGATTTCAAGGCTTCTCGACGTCTGTCCTATATAGTTTAGTTCACAAGCACATGGGATGTTGTACACTCCAACGTATTTGAAAAAAGGATTAATGTATTTTGGTGATCTTAAACGTGACGAATAGTCTTGACCAGTCTCTGATGCTGAAAGGTTTAAAAAGTTTTGCAATCTTCTCGGACACTGTGCCTGCATAAGGAATAACTACAGATGAACTGATTGAGTGATGGTAGGTTGTTGTTGTTGTTGTTGTGGGGGGATTTCTATGAAGAATCTTGTTGATTAGATTCTTTGGATATCCATTTTTTATTAATGTCTCTGATGTACCGTTATAAGCTCTGAAGAAGCTGGACAGCCCCCATCGGCGAAACTTGTTGGTATTAGTGTTGGTATTAGATGTTTATAAATCATGGTCAATTAAAGATCAATATATATTTCATTTTAATTATATGTTTGAATGACCAAATATAATCTAAACAATGAACAGACTTTCTCAAAACTACTGACACCAAATCAATTTAAATGCAAGCCTTATAGAAATCCTTCCATCCATCCAAACTCACTCCACACCATTCCTCCAACACAATCTGTACACTGACTCATTTGCGATCAGAGCTCTCCATCTTAGCTCACCTTTATCATATCATGGAAACAGACCTTCACTCTGCTTTTTCTCATGCACTACCAACTCTTTCATGTCTTCTCTGTTCCACACTTGTCACCTGCTCATTTATACTGTACCAGCCAAAATAAACATCTCTTTCACCTTAGCTCTCCACATACAGCATTGCCAACATCTTTTATCTTAGTTCCAGATGGAGAGGAAATATTTCAGAATCTGGTAGTGGGAGAACTAGTGATCATTCTTGAAAACTGAGCAAGAGTATGGTTAGCAAGGATGTGAGGAATATTTTTTGCTTGAAGAATGGTGAATGAGAAGAATAGATTGCCAGAATTTGTTGCAGGTGCCATAAGTGAAAGAATTCGGATCAAAGTATGATAGATAACTACCAGATTCTGAAATATTTCCTCTCCATCTGGAACAAATGGAGAGGAAATATTTCAACAACAGCTCTTTTGGTATGAAAGACTTGAATCAGACTTCACATGCACTTACAGCACAACAGAATATGAAGATAAGATCACTACCCTATCATTATAAAAAGACACTAAGTGGCTTTTTAAACATAAAAAACTATAAAAGTAAAAAGATTTGAAAGGGGGGGGGGCTAAGACTGTGAAAGCAGGCAGGAACACCCATCAACTACATCCTGAATAGGAAACTTATAGAACAGCGAAAATTTTCAGCTATTTAGGCACAGTTTTTAGTGATGATGGCAAATTAAATACAAACATAGACAACAGAATGTTCAAGAAAAGCTGGAATATTGTTAAGGGAGGGGGTCAATAAATAAATCTGGATGGAATATTATTATTATTATGTGAAACCCTCCAGGGAGTCCAAAGACTCATCAAGGGAGAGCACCTATTCTACAACTCTCCATCTCCACCATTCAATCTCCCAACTACAATGAACTGCAACTACCTTCATCATCTACATCATAGATGGCGAACCTATGGCAAGCATGTCATAGGTGGCACACCCGAGAATTTTTCTGGCACATCAACGATTTACAGGTGATATCCTTTTATGCGGTTATAAATTATTCAAAAGTTTTTTTTTAATTGTTATAATACACACAAGTTAAATTTTGTTTTACACCAGAGAGCAGCTATGATGACATGCATATGATTGGCGCGGTATTAACAAAAGATCGCGTGACCCAAAGACAACCTACAATTATTTAGTTGAAATGCTAATTCCTCTTCCATTCCATTCCGAATTCCATAACATCTGAAACTGTCATCACAACATTCACTATATATTTCTTAGTTTTAACACATTCATGACAGGGTGTCATTTATCGTTCTGATGGAAGTTCTCATTACCGTTGGGCTCAACTCACACAAAGTTTCAACCCTTGGTTGAATTTTATTGCTGCTTGTTTGCATTTCAGCTGGCAGGGGAATTCACACATGCATTATATGGCATATTTCAATTCGTGGTAGAATTTTATTTGAAGTTAGCCTTTGTGATCTGTCATAATGACATTGAGAATTTCAAATGCAATAAAACAAACACTTCTTTCATGTAATTGAAAAATTGGACAAGAATTTTTAGTTAGATACTGTGTTTCCAGTGCAACATATGGTTTTGCTTGAGTCTATACAGCATAGTTTCTGTGAGAGGGGAACATGTGATTCATTAGTTAGCACCGTTTTAATCCCAACTGTCTGGAATTGTACTATTTGTTGAGAAATATATTACACAGAGTGCAAAAGGCTCTCTACCTTATTCAGGGATAGATACAATAAAACTAATTGTTTTTCTTGCATCTGCAGTATAATGGCTGTTGGGGAGGGCATGTTGTTAACCACGGGGAGCAAGTTACTACGCCTCAATGTGAACATGTTTAAACATTTTTCGTGTGCGAGGTATATGCAAAACTTTTTAATGTCGTTTTTCGTCAAGTAAAATCAGGGGTGCGAGTTATACGCAAGGTTGAGTTATTTTCGAGTAAATATGATAAGCATTTCGCCAACAAGTTAACATCCTTCTGCTGCTTCCCCCGCTCAGCTAACTTTGATGGCGAGTTACAATGCATAAATATTTTTCTCACTACCGTTTTTTTTTTTTTTTCAAACCAACATCATTAAAATCAGTTTAATAATACAATAATCATATTTTTGCACTGAATATTATAAATTTATTTATAAATAAATATTATAAATAAAATAAAATATTATTTATAAAATTATAAATAATTATAAAATATTATAAATAAATATATATTTTTTAAATTTATAAATAAATAAATAATTTAAGTTAGATTAATTTTCTATTAATTTTTCCCCTATTAAAAAATGCCTGGCACACACCAATTCAGCAACTCAATTGGTAAATTTCTGGCAAGCGCACATAAAAAAATTTGCCACCACTGATCTACACCATCGACCACCACCACCACCGCTAGTATTTCAACAGACAATCACAAATATCCATGCCCACAGTGGGATTCAAACCTGCAGCCTTTTGGCTGGATAGCAAATACACTTACCACTCGGCCAACCAGGCCAGCAAAATATTCTCAAGAAAAATCAGTCAAAACATTAAACTAGCTATATACAAGACAGTGTTCAAACCAATTTTAACTTATGGAGCTAAGAGCTGGGTTAGAGATAAAACAGATGATCAAAGATTAGAAATCACAAATATGAGAGTTCAAGAAAAATCAGAGAAGTGAACAAATGGCATCAATGACAGAATCATATTAAAAATGAAGATATTAAGAGGGAATCTGATACTGTTAACATTTAGGATTGTGTGAGCAAAGCTAATCTTAGGTGTTATGGTCACAGAAAGATTTGCAAAGCAGGTATTTAATGCCTGAAAGGGTAGGAAAGAGACTAAGATGTATGTGGATTGATGCAGTTAGTAATGCCTTAAAAGATTAAATATAAGATCTGACAATATTCTAGTCCCAACAGGTAAGAGACTAATTTGGAGGAAACCTGTCAATAGGTAGTTGATAATAATGCAATCCCTGCATAGGTACTATTATAGTATTCCTATACATATATCTTGATAATTGGGAATCTGATAATTTTTCATCATCAGATTCCCAATATATATCCTCAAGATATATACTGGGAATCTGATGATGAAAAATTAACTAAATAATTTTTTTCTTTCTTTTTTCTGTCTTGTTGATATAGATTAGATTTAAGAAAATACTAATCACTGGAACAAATTCCCACCTGGGAAAAGAGCACCAGGTAATTTACATAAATTTAGAAGGAACTTAATATTTGCATGAAATCAATTCAGTATAAAGTGCTTCTTCTTAGCATTATTCTCAGTTGTATATATGATATTCAGAGAAATTCATTTTGATATACAGCATTTTATTATGGTTATGCTACATAAACTGTTTCTAAATTAAAAAGGGATTCAATTACAAATCAGATATCAGTTTATAATTTTTTTTATATATATTATCACACAAAAAATATGTTGCAAAACCTACAGCACATCAGTACTATGTGTAGACGGGAGTTGAGAGAGAGAGAAGGAACCTATCATCATCAAATTTCAGATATGCATCCTCAAAGATTGTTCATCAAGATACTATTAGTACTACATGAAAAGTTAACATTACTATCTTCCTCTCAACAGTTATTCCTCCAAATTAATCTGTTATTTGGAAAACTAATATTCTCAGTACTTATATTTTAGTCATAAGGTACTTCTTACTGCATCAATAAAGCTGGATCTTGGTCTTCCAATGAGTCTTTTTCCTGCCATCCTTGAATGAAACACTTGTTTAACCACGCTACCGGCCATGACGTCTATAGATGTCAAGTTTATAATGGATGCGAAGTGCATATTAAAATTATAATATCATTGATATTACATTGAAATATATGATGGATACGAAGCGTATGATGATGCGTATTATGATCCATAATGGTCAGTAAGGTGGTTAAGTAACCATACCCCCCCCCCCCCCTTTGAATAGCTCTGCTAAATTGCAGACATTCCTGTTCACAATGTGATCAGAGCTAATCAGGACACATTCCTGTCACAGATTGTATCCTTTTGTCCTGTTAGGAAAATAGACACCTACCTTTCTTTTCCTAAGAGTAAGCTTCCTACACTTAGCTTACTAGGTTTTTTTTTGCTCGTGTGGCCTTTCCTATTTTGATTGTTTGATAGATATGCTGCTGTCATTCATGAAGAATATAAATCTTATATCAAGCCATGAACTTGTGCAATATGTCCTAGTTGAACATACTGAACACATTATCTCTACTTAGCAGAAGAGTCTTTTCAAAGAAAATAAAACTCCTACACAAGAATAGATTCTATATAGAATTTCCTTATATGGAAAGTCGTAAAACTTCGTTGCGTCATCTTGACTTGAACATATCTGAGAGCCTTCAAGTTATTTTACCTAATGAATTATATTGTTTCATTATTTTAATAACTCTTAATGTTCTTTATTGTGTGTGTATGTGAGTGAGTGAGTGATTAGAAATTTTACTGACCATTATTGCCTTACTAAAGCTGTGGTAACACTTTTTTAAAATTCTTTTGTTACTTGTATTTTACTATGTTCCATTATTCGGTTGTACTGAAAATGCCTTTGATACTAAGGTAAAATTTTACATTGATGAAATATTTTAACCACATAAGCTATCCATCAATGATATATAAAATAATTTGGGGGGGGGGGGGGAATAATCACTTGTTTGCTATGATAGAAAACTTGGGAGGACAATAGTTGATAAAGGTGATGTAGATATCCAGGAGTATAATTTAAATAAACTGCACTTTGGAATGAAAATAGTACATACTTTGTATCATATTGATGGTACTAAATTACAGGAAATTGATGAAGCTAGAGATATTGGGGTGATGATGGACAGATATTTGAAATTCAGAGGACATATTGCAAGGGTTGGCAAAATAGCTCAGGGGATTACTTGGATGTTGAAGAGTACATTGACAAGTAAAGAAAGAGGTTATTATCCCTCTTTATAAGGCTCTGATTTGGCCACATCTATTATGCACAGATTTAGTCACCTGTGTCTCTTGGGGAGATCAGTAAGTGGTGGAGAACATTCAAACATGAGAGACCAAGCTGGTGACATATCTGTGGAATGTTCCCAGGAGGATAGATTGAAGGAGTGTGGGTTGCAGAGTTTAGCTGACAGGCAGAGGAGAGTGAATGTAATAGAAACTTATAAGTTACTAAAGGAATTCTATAAGATTGACACAAAAGAAATTTTACAATACATGAGAAGTAAGGGGAAAACAAGGGATCACACCTGGAAGTTGCCCTAAGAGTGTGGTTAGTAAGGGTATGCAGACTAAGTTCTTTACTTGGAGACCAGTGAATAAGTGGAATGGACTGCCAGAGGAGGTTGTGAGCGCCCCCAATAGTGAATACATTTAAGGAAATGTATGATAGGTATTGTGTGAATAATGGGTAGTGTGGGTCTCCCATGAAGAGTCTTTTGACTCCATGGAGATAACCATCTAAATAATAAAACTAATAATAAAACAATAAAATCACTGTAATTTTTGGCTATGTCTGCTTATGTTCCTATTCTTAATCAGATTATGCTTGCAAAGAACCTATGCTACTTGTTCTGTTTCTTTAAGGTAGGGTAAAATTCTTTTTACATCAAACTTCCTGGAAGATGATGACATCTATTGATAATTTTCTGGATGGCAGCTTGGTTACATCTATTAGCAGACAGGGTGATTTTTATTTAATTCTTCTTATTATTATTATTACTACTATGGGCTCCATGCAGTCCTTAGACTCATCGAGAGAGGCCCTAAACATCATACCAAGCACTATTCAACATTTGTCCCATATCTATCATACTTTGCTCTGAACTCATTCAAAATCATGGCACCCACGACAAACTCTCGCAACCTATTCCACCATTCACCACTCTTCAAGGAAAAAAAAAAAAAATCTAGTTCTAATGCCCTTGCTAACTACATACACTCTTGCTCATTTTCCAAGGATGACCCCTAGTTCTCCTACCACCAGATCTGTTCTCAAAAATTTCCTTTGTGTAAATACCCTTCTGTAATTTGTATGTTTCAATCATATCACCCCTTTTCTGTCTGTCAACCAATTTCTGTAACCCACAAATCTTCAACCTGTCCTCATAAGGTTCATTCCATAGACCTGTTACCATCTTGGTCACTTGCCTCTGGATCCTCTCCACCTCCTCATTGCCAAGAAAACCAGATAAGTGCACAGTAGTCAAGATGAAGTCTTATCACGGCATGATAAAGAGGTATAATAACCTGCTTGTTTCTGCTCATCAGAGTATTCTTCAGTAACCAAGAAATCTGATGAGCTGCTTTAGCCACTTTTGCAATGTGCCCTCTAAACTTTAACTCCCCCAAATCTCTAGCTTCATCAACTTCCTGGAGTAGAGTTCCATCAATGTGCCATACAGCTGTGATCTTTTCACCACAAAATGCTTAACCTTACACTTTGCCACATTAAACTGATATCTGTTCTCCTTTGCCCAGACTGCCATTCTATCCAAATCATCCTGCAAAATTTTAACATTGGTATTAACTATTGCTCTAACCAATATTGCATTATCGGTAAACAACTGAATAGTTCCTCTCAGATTCTTTCCTATATTATTAATGTACAAATTAAATAGTAGCAGCCCAAGAACAGAGCACTGTAGTATACCCCTAGTCACAGGCCTTCTGGACTCTACTACTCCTGAATAAAGTACTCTCTGATATCTCTCCATCAACCACCCTCTTATCCACTTTATATCCATCCCCATAAGCTGCAATTTATTTATTAGAATTCCATGTGGTATCCTTTCAAAAGCTTTTGTAAAGTCCAGCAGTATCACTTTAAACCCCATTGACTTTATCCAACTCAGCTGTCACTGTATTATAAAATGTAAGCAAGTTACTGAGGCACAACCTATCCTTTACAAAACCATGTAGCTCCCTCCCCCCATAAAGTATCCCATTTTTGTCTATCCATTCCTGTATTTTGCTCTTGACCAACTACTCCAGTACCTTGACAATGACTCCTGATGTGCTGATCAGTCGGTAATTTGCTACATCAGCCTTGGAGCTTCCTTTATGTAATGGAACTATTTTCCCCCTCTTTCCACCCCGCTTTGACTTAGATTAAGCAATGTGGTCATAGACACTGACAATTTCCTAGTGCCTTCTCATAAAACTCGAGCTAGTATACCATCTAATCTCATCAATGTATTCACATCAAGTAATTTTCTGTAATATCCTACGAATCTCCAATTCCTTTACCTCAATTTCCATATAAGCCTTTGCCTCTCTTATTACTGAAATATTACTTAAATGAAGTTTTAGATGTTATTATTGAAATGAACATCCCACAAAAAATTCATCTGTTGCATTATTAATATAAAGCTAAGCTTCTTCTCAAATACTAATTTATACAATATTTATAAATCTATAATCATGGTGACAATCATATAACTACATACTGGCATTCTGCAAAGAAGGAAAATGCATGGAATTTTACAAGAAAGTAATTTTCATATATTTTTTTCAACAATTTCATATGATACAATCATCTTTTCATAAAGCATTAAAACAGAATAGTTTTCAAGGTAAGCTTTTGAAAATAGAGAAAAAATAATTAATTTCCACATCTGTATTCTTTCAAGTAAAAAAGGATTAAGTACTTGTTATTTTACTAGAACAAATATTTATCTGAAAAAACAAAAGATTGCAAATATTTTCAATAATAAATAAATTTACTACTGTAACCTGATGTCACATTTTTGAAATGGACAAGTGAAATTCAATTTTATGTCTCTTGCAAACAAACAAAATAAATAATGTATAGCAAAATAGTTAAAATAAAAGCACTAAATTTTCTGATACAGGAAATTGCAAGCAAAACAATTTACTTTGAATCAAATGGTCTCAAAGTGAAGAGCTTATTTCCAAAGTGACTTATCTCCATCAAATACAAAATTTCAGAAAATGACACGACAACGAAATGTGTCACCTTGGAAATAAAGTCAACTTTTTCATTTCATTTTCAATGGAATTTACATCATTTTGGAAATTAAAAAAAATGGTGACAACATAAAGCAGTGTCTTAGCAACATGATAACATAGTCATCTCAAAAAATTAAAAATTAGAGATATGTCATTTTGAAAATAAGCTCTTCAATTCTTACAGTTTTGGAATAAAACGAAGGAATGATAGTGACCATGACAGAGACATAATGCAGAAATTGAATGTCTGTGAAAGAGAGGGACTCGAGTGATTCTGCAAAAGAAGAATCATCAATTAATATCACTGTCATCTTGTGAATAACATGAAACAACACTAGTGAGGTTTTGGATGCACTAACTGAAATGTGTGAGCAGTATTCCATGTTTGGGTGGATTTGGGATTTAGACAGTGTGTTAATAGTTGCATAAATGAAAAGCAGTAACTTATGCAGTAAAGTATACCAAGTTTTGTTGGCAGCTATAGAAGCTCTGGCTGCAATGTGTTTGTGCCAGGAAAGGCCAGAGATGTGGATCAGCCCAAGAAGAGAAATCTGATCATGTTTAGATATCTGGAGGTTACTTCAAACATAATCAAACGTTATCAAATATACTACTGAGGTTATCAAACGTTATCAAATATCTTTTGTGGGGAAATTATATAGTATTGCATTTTGGTTGCATTGCATCACAAGGTTATCCTCACTCCATTAAAGAGTAACAATGAAATCAGAATTTAAGGCATTATGGAAGCTTCTGATGATTGGGCACTACAAGGTTGTCAAATGAGAAGGAAGAGCAGAGTGCATTACATTTAACATTGCTATGGATAGGATTTGAATCAGTGGGAGCATGTCATTTATGTGCAAGAGGAAGTGGATCGGGGGAATGTACAGAGCCCTGAGGAAGTCAGCTTTGGTGGAGAAACCTGAGGAGAGAAAAAACATCCACCATGACACATAGTAGGCAACCAAATAGGAAACTGGTGATCCAGTTGCAAAAAAGGTAGACCATGTAGTTTGCTGAGCAGATCTGTGTACCAGATCCATTCAAAGACCTTAGAAATGTTGAGAGTGACCACAAGTTTTTCCAAACTTTTCCAGGTGGGTGGTAAATGCTAGAGAATCAGCTGAGGATCGAGAGTGGCAGAATTCATATGGCTGGTCATTAATTAGCTGGTGAACTTCCAGGTGATATAGAAGTTGACTGTTGATGACCTCCATAAGTCTTAAGATAGTAGGATGTAATAGGAGGTGATTTTCCTTGATTACCTATGCGAGAGTTGGAGGATAAGAATGATGACCACAGATTACTAAACATTTAATAGACATTTGCATTAAACACAGCATAATGTTTTAAATAATTGCTTCACATTTAATAAATTATTTAATAAATTATTTAATTATTTAATAAATTATTTAATTATTTAATAAATTATTTAATTATTTAATAAATTATTTAATTATTTAATAAATTCTATTTAGTTTTCTCTTTCATGTATGGAGAGAGAGAGAGAGAGAACAAGATAGAAGAACAGACCCAAAGACCAATGCAAGCACCAAAAGGCAAGACCACTTTGTATAATAGGTATATTTTCAGCATTTGACTCTTTCAAAGTCAGATTTAGATTTCTGATGGTTATTATTTTGCAGTTGTTGCATGTTTCACTGTAAGCTAGAATGAAGCTGAAGCTCCTATACAGGAAGACATTTGAAATATGCCGATTTTTTTTTTCTTGGACTGCCTTGAAACACATATGTGCTTAAAGGTCTTGGTTTAACAACAATGTTAAACCAAGTACATCAGTAAAGTATATGAAATACTTTGCTAGGTAGGAGATGAACTTCATCACTCCTATGTGAGACCACTGCCTCACTTACTGGAGGCCTGAAGTGGCTCAAAAAAAAGTTCCATATTTGGTCTCTCAAGCAAGGTTTCATGAACAGGTAAAAAATCAAAAAATAAAAATAAAACCAGCTAACACCTTTTATTCCTTTATAGAGAGTAAGTGAGGCTTCAAAACCTCTATCTAGCTTTTGAAGACTCACTGGACAGTTCAATCTCTACAGTAGCCAATCAGGGATAGCCGGCCAACTAATTATAAGTAGTAATTGATGAAGAGAGAGTGGTAAACAAATGCTGTCATCTCTTAGTACCTAACTGTAACAGAATATGTTATTGTGTGAAATAGTGTGGGTTCTATAGTCAATTTTTTTTAGTTTATGGGACTAAAACTTGAGTTTCTGGGGGGGGGGAACCCACTTGCCCCAGAGATTAGCTGACTCAGAAACCTTTCAAAGAAAGACTTAGAAAAATGTTCCTCCAGTTGGCAACTAGACTCGAAATGAATTTAAAAAAATACAAAAAATTATAAAAATTAACAAACAAAAAATCTTTAGCCCATTATTATTATTATTACTATTATTACCCAAAACCCCATGGAGTCAAAGACTCATCTAGGAAGTCCTTTTATCAAACATACAGCTCATCATACTGTGCTTTAAACACACTCAAATTCTCTGCAGACACCACACCCTCAGGCAAGGCATTCCAATCATTCACAACTCTGCATAAAAAAAAACCTGCTTCTCACTCCCCTACTCACACACCCTCCTTATAGAGCTTCCAGGGATGACCTCTGGTTCTCCCCTGATCTCCCACTATTTTCTGTAGAACCTCTCCAGCATTGATCCTATAACAACCCCTTAATAACTTGTGGGTCTCTATCATATTTCCCCTCCTCCTCCTCCTGTCCACCAGACTTTGCAAGTTGCATCTTCTCAATCTTTCCTCATACTCGACATTCCAAAGGTTAGAAACTACCTTACTCAGTCGCCTCTGAACCCTCTCCAACATCTCTTCATCCTTCTGAAAACCAGGTGACTAAATCTGGGCAAAATAGTCCATGTGTGGCCTAATAAAGCTTATACAAGAACTAGAATCTCCCTACTTCTACAAGTCAGTGTCCTCCACATCATTCCCAGAAGCCTTTGTGTTGTCTTCGTTGGCTATGCATCCCCTAAATTTCAGATCCTTATCCACTATCACTCCAAGATAGATCTCTTATTTCCTCCACCTCCAATAATATATCCTCACCAAGCATAAATTATGCATCCATTTTTTTTTTCCAAATTTTAAAACCATACATTTTGCAACATTGAATTCACATCCCCATTCCTGTGCCCAATCACTCAATTTATTCAAGTCTTCTGGTAAGGCCACAACATCTTCTCTACTCTTTCATGGTTCATCCCAACTTTGCATCATCTACAAACAACTGAATATCTCCATCCAAATCTTCACCAATATCATTAATATACAAGTTAAACAGCAATGGCCCTAAAACAGATTCTTGAGGCACACCACTAGTAACTTTCCTTTTCCTGGATATCACTCCCCCATACACAACTTGTTGATACCTATCAGATAGCCAGTCTCCAATCCAATGCACCCATCTAATATCCAACCTCATCTACTCCAGTTTGACTATCAACTTATAATGAGGTACTCTATCAAAAGCCTTTGCAAAATCTAAGTATATTACTGTGTATCCTTCTCCTCTGTCCATGGAAGCAGTCACCTTATTGTAATAAGTAAGTAGATTACTAGCTGTCCATCAAAGATAATACCATTGTTGTCAACCCAATTCTGGATCCTGGTTCTCACAAGCTTCTCCAACAACTTAACTACAACACCTGACACACAGATAGGCCTATAGTTTGATGCTTGAGTTCTATCACCTCCTTTATGAAGTGGCACAATCTTTCCCTCCTTCCACTCCTTAGGAACTTGACTGAGTGCAAGACTCGTATTAAAAAAAAAAATGTCAAGGCCGGCATCAACTCCCTGGCACATTGCTTCAGAATAAATGGTGATATATTATCAAGTCCCACAGCCTTATTTACATCTAGAAGGTTTATTTTTCACTTGGTTGTTAGACTATAATAAATTTAGTTTAATCTTTTATCCAAGTGTGAGCAAACAAAGTTTGCACCTGAAAATATCTTCAGGACTGAATATGGTGTTGTACTACTTTACTGGGGTAAGGTAGTACACCACCGGGAAACTCGTAGAAAAGGTGGACCAAGCTACCATCACTCCTATCCCAGTATCTCCCATAATGCAAAACACATCTCCTTGCAGATATGTATAATATTATGCATTAAGGGATTGGCCACTACACAGACTAGTTTCGACCTTTATTGAGGTCTCTTCAGTGGGAGCCAGGCCAAGTGGTGGAGATACCAGGCAGAAGCAATAGCGAGGTCATCCTTACCCGGCTCCCACTGAAGAGACCTCAATAAAGGTCGAAAATAGTCTGGGTAGTGGCCAATCCCTCAATGCATAACATTATACATATCCGCAAGGAGATGTGTTTTGCATTATGGGAGATACTGGGATAGGAGTGATGGCAGCTTGGTCCACCTTTTCTATGAGTTGCCCCAGTAAGGTAGTACAACACCTACCTTACCCCAGTAGGGTAGTACAACACCATATTCAGTCCTAAAGATATTTTCAGGTGCAAACTTTGTTTGCTCACACTTGGATAAAAGATTAAACTAAATTTATTATTTACATCTAGTTTGCTCAACTCCCCATACACCTCTTGTTCACTTACAGTCATTCTCTCTTCTTCATCATCAACTGTTCTCAATCTCTACATGAAGTCACATTCACAAGATTGAAAGACCTTTATGAACTGCCCATTAAGTATCTCCACCACCACCATACCTTCTGCAACAGCTGTCTTTATACCATTTTCTCCAATCAATGTCATCCTCCCATAATCATTCTTTCTTTTGTTGGCTACATATCAAAAGAACTCCTTAGGATTCTTTTTGGCTTCATTAACTAACTGCTGTTCATGCCTCTCTTTAGCTATCCCTCGCCAACCAAGTCATCCGCTTTGCCTGGTCTTTGTAGTCCTCATGGAATTGGTTATTTCCACTTCTCTTATGCTGCTTCCATAATGCCCTTTTTCTTTATATCGCATGCTTAATCTCTTTATCCATCCATTTCACACCTAATTATGATACTAATGTATTACATATAGGTTTACAACATTTCATAAGTGAGAATTACATAACACTTCCCTTCCAGCTTTGTCAATAGAACTGGAAAAGGGAAACCAATAGACATTAAAGTCATCACAAACAATGACTTCTTGAGTAACTAGACTGCAGAGAATCAAACTTGAGGAATAAAAATTGAAGAGAGTGGAGTGGAGTGGAGTGGTTTTCAGAATTTCAAGAGAGAGTGGTAAAATAGTGAATGTTACAAAATGGATTAAGGAAACCAAATTAAGCCAAAGAAGCTCAAAAAGAGAGAATTCTGAATTTGGCATCCTCTGAAGTGGAATAGTAAACTCCCGTGGTAGAAAAAACAGTCCTTCAAAAATAGTTGTTATGCATCTTGAATCATCACAAAGAGCCTTTTTCTGATTATAGGTAATTACTGACTTACAATACCTAAGCAGTAGTAGATTCAAAAAAATAAGTAACCACCAGAATGATCACAATATTCTGTTATGTGAAATATAAAAAATGCTGTAATAAGAAAGTCGTGGAAATGCATGGGAATAAAAAGAACCGTGAAATGCTGTTCCAGTTACCTTAATAGTGAGTTTAGGAAAATGCTTTTAGCACCCAGATTTTTAATAATTAATAATAATTGAAGTTCTTGAAGATCTGTATCAGTCAAAATACTCTGATGTTGCTTTTGGAATCTGTTAGTGCAAAATTTTAAACCACATTCTGAATGTGGTTTAAAATCTTCTCTTTCAGGAATGAGGAGAGGGAAGGGGAGCAGATTGCCAAAAGTCAATTACTTTTTGAAACAGCAAATGAAACAAGATATGTTAAACACTTCTGAGAACAGTCTTGTCACAGAAAACACTGTGACATTGGTTACCATCACGCGACTAGTGTTGTGCGATGGTAACCAATGGGAACTCATCATCATCAAATTCCTGCCATGTACCCTCAAGGGGTGTACAGGATATGACAGTACTACATGAAAAAATTACATCATTACTAACTTCCTATCTACAATTTTCCTCCAAATCAGTCTGTTACTTGTCAAGACTCCAACATTATCAGATCTTACATTTCTATCGTCTAAGGCACTTTGTACCGTATCAATCCACCTATATCTTGGTCTTCCTCTGGGTCGTTTTCCTGCCAACATGGCAGAGAACACTTGTTTTGCTAATCTTTCCTCTCCCATTCTATTTAAGTGACCATACCATCTGAGATTAGCTCTGCTAACGCATTCCTGGATGCTGACAATGTCAAGTTCTTTCCTAATATCCTCATTTTTAATATGATATTGCCATTGATGCCATCTGTTCACGCCCCTAATCTTTCTCAGGACTCTCATATCTGCGGTCTCTAGTCTTTGGTCAAGTGTTTTACTTCTGACCCAGCTCTCAGATCCATAAGTTAAAATTGGTTTGAACACAATCTTGTATACAGCTAATTTAGTGTTCCGACTAATTTCTTTCTTATTCCATATGAATTTATTCAATTGACTTCCCACGATCCCAGCTTTGCTGATTCTGTTGTCTATTTCTATATTTAGTTTACCATCTTCAGTAAAAATTGTGCCTAAGTAGCTGAAATGTTTTACTTGTTCCACAGGTTCTCCATCCAATGGGAACTTAAAAAGAAAAATTGCTGCATATACAGGTACACCACCGATTTTCTGGTACCTTGCTTCTAGAGCCTTGTCAGATTAGTCATTTTGCTGGAACAAAGGAGGTCAAGTAATAATAATTCATGAATACACCTGTGACTCAATAATTAAATCTCTCCAATGTCTCTAAAGCACCATGCACAGCTAGAAATGTAAATAAAATGAAATACATTACTGTACGGCCAAAGATGTGAGACCCTTCGACACTTCTGCACATGCCAGAAGGAGGAGGAGAATCCATTCCAATAATAGGGTAATCAATCCATCTTGAGGGATGAGTTGCTTATTATTACACGTCGAAAAATGAACTTTTCTTTAATGAACATTGTCATTTTTAAAGTGGTAACTATTTTGCTTGTATAACAGTTGGAAAATTTTACATATAAGGCACGCGATTTCGTGTGTGACCAATTCGTATATCCTTTATTTCTTTCTCCCCTTCAGCTTGAATTAACTATTCTTGGCAATCTGCCAGACCTAATTCTACGAAGTGTGGGCATACTATAGGTATTAATATAAATGAGAAGAGTACAAATGGATATATGGATTTGTGCTTATGCTTGACACTACCCCACCACTGTGAAATGGACCTCGAAGCCCTAGCTGCATCTAAAATAACAATATAAGCTAAGAATCACCCAGAATCAATCCCCAGGATCACCACCAAGTGCAGATGTAATAATTAAGTATATGTATGTGCCACACACAATGCCATCTCTGGCAACCTAATTTCAAATGCATTCTCATAATTTGTCTGGACTAAAGGAGGTGCTGTTGCCAGAAAATTGGTATATTGTACCTGTGTGCGTGCATGCATGTGTGTGTGTGTGTGAGAGAGAGAGAGATACGAGTAAAGCATTTTCAAAGCAGTTAATTCTTACCTGAATATAATCAACACGGTTTAAATTTAATTCCATCATTTTGATGTCAGTAACTGATTATTTTCTGAAATCAAAACAAAAGAGATGATCACATTAATAAAACATCATTGACTGAACAATAATGAGATATATATATATATAACCTAAATCTCATTCAAATAGGATTAAAATTTAAAATATAATTACACTATAAAAGTACTGATAATATTAAAAAAAGTAAGACTATAACACAAAGTATTTTCAAAAATACAACAAAATTCTTTCAGTATAACGAGATAGTATGGCTTTCAATTGTTTGTTAAATAAAAATTTCAGTTATAGAAGAACAACTTCTAGTTTTAATATCAAGCAAATAATCATATCAACGGTAGTATGGCAGAACCGGTCATGTACATACATTTTTGCATTCAAGAACAGTGTAGAATTTTTTTTTTGTTCCATTGATATTCTTCTATCCCCCCCTCCCCCAAGGCCTTCCTGGAAATAACCGAGTTTGAAGACCCTGAAGAGAGAGAGAGAGAGAGTGTGTGTAACAGAGAGATTAGTGCTCGACAATTTCAATAAAAGCATTCAGAGAACATTATGAAAATTACAAAGGGATTCACAAACAGAAATTCTGGCACTTCATCCTGTCACTAAAAAATGTGAATTTCAAATGAAGTAATGGACATTTTTTTTTGTGAGTTACATAAATTTTTTTAAGCTAAGAAAGAAAGAATTAGTTGCTTTGTTTAGCACAATACAAATTAGATCATAACTGGTGTTAAGGTAAATATTTGTGGAAATGGTATGGTGTTTGGAGAAGTCGGTAGACTGGGATCCAGATTAATAAACAGCAGCATTCTTTCTGATGGTTAGTACACGCAAATTTAGGGAAATCTTGCATTAGCAATCAATTTACATATTACAAGGTGACAAATGCATATAGAAAAAATATTTACATTTTCTAAAGCCCTCTAATGGATTACCACATGACAAGTTGATAATTAAACTAGAATAGATGGGATCAGAAAACAAATTAGTAACTTCGATAGGACTAATCTGGCTGAACTTGCTGATACAAGTTCAGCAAGTTGAGTCTAGCAGAGTACTATCCCAGAAAAGTTACCAGTTGTATGCCCCAGGAGTCTGTTTTGAAGCTGTTGTGTCATCCATCTTGCTAATTGATCCATTTATGTTGGTTAGTTGGATCTATTCTTATTTCTTTAAATTCCGTTTTTATTTTGTTAGATGCTGATTGATACTGATCCGAGTATAAAGAAATTTATATTATACTGTGCCACCCTATATTCAGATTAGTCTATATAATACAGAGGAATCAATCATTAACTAACTTTTGCAATCTCACTTTATGCAAGCCGAGGTTAATATTATCATTTAACTTAAATATACATGTTCTATATCCTTGTATTACATGTTTATTTTATTGAATTCAATTTGTTGTTAGCCCGCAAGGTTCGAATAAATTTTATGAGCGGTGCAATGAAGAAAAATCAGGCTAACAACAAATTGAATTCAATAAAATAAACATGTAATACAAGGATATAGAACATGTATATTTAAGCATAATTTTCGAAGAAAGATAATCTAATTGAACAATATTCAAAATATCTCTGAGACACTAGTAGCCACTCGGTTTGGTTTAAAGATTAAAGTTAAATTTACAGATCTTATTCTTCAACGCTTAAATACTATTATCACAACTTGTCTCTATTCAATGAGACAATTCAATTCTTCTATACATTATCTTAGTTCAAATACTCACAACAAACATAAAACATTAGGCATCAAACATTCAGCTGTCAATTCTATATTCTTCCGAATAATTGAAAATGGTTCACACAGTTCAATGTTCCAGGATTTTACAGTAATTATTCTTAAGGTAGAATTCTCTAATTCTCTCTTAGTCAACAAACACTTAATTTAATTATGAGGCAGTTATCATTTCAAGGGGGGAAACACTTTAAAGCTCCATACTTCGGCTATTTTTAGTAGAACACCACAGTTAATGTTAAGATATATCAGGCAGAGCTAACTCTTATTTCTTCACACTGAAATACAAAAAGGACTGCTCTTACAAGGTTACACCTTTTACACACTGGATTTACTATAGGCACACTCAAAACTGTAGTTAACTATTACTTTGAAGCAACACTATTCAAAAGAAATCTTCACTATAATAACTGAAATATTAAACATAGAGTTTCACAAGTCTTGATGCACTCGTTTTAGGTAATCTACTTATTCCTTATTTTCTTCTATGCATTAAATTCAGCTTTGCACTATTCTTCCTCAAAACAATTGGAATCCGTCATAATTTTAGAATTCTGTAGAAATATTCCGAATTGCCTATTAATTTCCCGGTCCTTTCTTAATCGATTTATGACATTTCCCAAATCCCCTTACTGCCACCCGTTACTTCATTCCTTGCTGTCCTGAACACTTCTCATCTCTTTACTTTCGTTTTCCAATTAAATACGTTCATTCTTCCCACCAAAATCCGGTTCTAGCCAGTTCAGTTTACATCTACTGGCTTCACTCCATATCACAGCTGTTCACGTTTTAAACACACGCTGACTAAAAACAACCTCTCTTTCTCCTTCAGCAGCCAATCAAATGCATTCAGAAGAATTACATAAAATCACTCTTACATACAGAAATAAAAAAGATATGTCACAATTCATATAATATAATATACATTTAAATTTACTTATACACAGTTTCTTATAATAAATTTTATAGAATAAACTAAATAAAATGAATGACATATTTATATAGTCTTTTCATTATTATTACATATTCTAAGATTAAATAATTAATAACAAACAAAACTCAACGCATATGAATAATATATTACAAGCAAGAGACTAACAACAAATATTATTTACAAGTCTTGCTAATGACATGGTGGATTATGTTAAATGTGAACGAAGTATTAAAACATACAAAATATCTTCAATCACAATTTAACAGAGTCAGTGCTATTTAATTTATGTGTTAATGATGCTGGAAGCAGTTTAAATGAGCATACGCAGTGTTTGCTGATTATACAAAGTGAGAAGAACTACGAGAATTAGAGATGTGTGGCTTTTATGGGTGTGACCAAGTAAGAGTGGAATTGCCAGTCCAAACATTGCACAGTGTTTTGAAATTTGGAAAGCAGGAATGGAATGCAGAGTGAGTATTCAACTGGTGAGGAATTCTTATAGGAAGTGTGGTAATGGCAGACAAGGATTTAAAATTTAGGGAACACTGCTGTAACTACAAGGACATCACAATGAATTGTGGCAATGACGCAGAAGACACTGACATGTAAAAATAAAAAAGTTACGGTTCCCTTGTATAGCATCTTGGTCAAGCTGCATATAGGTTTACTGCATGCTAATTTAGTTTTCAAAGTGATGAGATACTGGAAAAGGTCTAGAGATAGCTGACTAAGGTGGTTTTTAGTCTGTGAAATGGTGTGAAGAAAGACTGAGAAAACTTGCTGAGTCTTACAGAAAGGAGAAAGGAAAGACATAATTCGAGATATATAAGCTGTAAGCGGTTGTTACAGGATTAATGTGGAAAAGATTTTTTCACAAAATGAGGGGCACAGGTGAAAGGTCATTGCTGGAAGCTGTATGAGGAAGGGGTGAGGAACAAGTTTTTTGCACAGACATTGAATGATAAGTGTAGCTGCTTGAGAGTGTGGCAAGTGAAGAAGCAAGGTAACTATCACATATAGTTTGATGGGTTACATGTGATAGTGTACAACCTCCCATGATGAGTCTTTTGGATGGCCAGATAGCCTATTATGACTGCTTGGATGTTGTTTAGCATCAAAGCATCCATATTAACTAAATTTATTTAGCAAATTAGATTAATAAACTAATATTTTGCCTTGGTCACCATGGCATCTTCATAGGCACAAAGAAATATATTGTGCAAGTGTATGCGAGCACAATAGCAGGAAGGCAAATAGACTGATTGTAAAAGGATGGTTCCTACAGTCCTAACTGGCACTCTCTGTAGTTGCAGTGATGGATGCTTGCTAAAGGTCTCAAAAAGATAGTCTCCCAGATTTTTTGCAATATGATACTGGTGAATTTAGGTGTGGGGAACACTGTAGCAATGTTTCAGATTACAGAAATAGTTTCTCTGATTTAAATTGGTTCCAGTATAAGAGGGAGGTTTTTACACTGGATCCAGTGAACTGTATCTGTGGCACTGTCAGCCATGTAATTACTAATGTCCGTAAAAACCGCAAAGAGTTCCCTATTTCTCAGTATGCAGTAAAATTTGACCCTAATATTAAACAACCATTTCAACAATGGAAGTAATATTTTTTTTATATACATAATTTTTTTAACTTCTAAAGAATACACGAATAAGTGGTAGCATAAAAATTATACCTACAATAAATTCATAATTATAAAAAATTTGGATACACAAAGTCAAGAATAGTGTTAAAAGTTTATATATGAAAAATTTTATATATATATTACATAATCACTATTCTAGAATTCTTACAAAACATATTTCCTATGTTCCACTGTAGCTTATTTTGCCCTTTAAGTGCTAACTATTTGTCTCTGACTAGGGTATTTCTTGTTTAAGCTGTCTCTCCTTACTATTTACTTTGTAACCAATAGCTATAATGGAACATGTGCACTAGACATATTTAAATAACTTCACAGCTTACATATGTAACAAAATTATTATTATTATTATTATGGCCAACTCCAAGGAGTCCTTAGACTCATCGAGGGAGGCCCTAAACATCGTGTCCATCACAACTATTCGACATTCACACAGTATCTTTGCCTTGAACTCATTCACTGTCATAGCACCCACAACAGACTCTGGCAGCTTATTCCACTCATTCACCACTCTAAAAGTAAAAAATCCAGCTCTAACACCCTTACTATACAATTAATAAAAATATACAATTCTTTTCAAAAACTCCAATATATTTCATCCATCATGTGGATTGTCAGGGAGATAGATCATTAACTACATTCAAAAGATGAATCAAAATGATGAGTCAAATATCATGGGCATATTGTGTGTCTAAGTATATGATATTACACTATTAGCATTCAAAGGAACAATTGTAGTAAGTTGCATTAAAAAATATTTAAAATAATTATTAATTAAAAAAAAACTTTTGAACAATTAATAGTGATCACTTTCTAGAACTTGAATGTTAAGATACAGTCTGATCAGTTCAGGTTTGTAAGCTGTGAAGTTATTTAAATATTATTTTGTACACAATGAGAGGCACAAGGCAGTGCTTAACTATGCCATCTGATTACAGTCAAGTTTAGACAAAGTCATGAAATTATGCTCTTAAACTGTGTGGTCTGTGTTAAAAAAAAAATTGTTTTTGAAATCTGTGATTTATGAGATTTCTAAGATTTTATTAAATTAAAAATATTTGCAAAAACAGATTATCTAAAAAGATTATCATCCCAGACCATGGTTTCAGAAGACAAATGTTCTGGGTACTTTTAAAAATGTATTCAAAATATTTTAAAAATCAGAATTAAAGGTTTTTTTTTCTAATGACACTTCCAAAAAGTACGCCAATCTAATATGACTTAAAAAAAAAAAAAAAGAGAGAGAGAAAAGAAATGAAATGCATTTTCTTACATCATTGTGTGTATTTATTTATATAGAGAGAGAGAGCCTACGTTAGGTAGTCTATGACACAAGTAGTTTGTGAATCAGAAATGAATGGTTAATACTGCAGGGTTACAGAAGTACTTCATGCCCTCCGAGATATGATTTTAGTGAATTTGAGAGAGATGTGTTTACGAACAGTAAACTTCTAAACAAGAAATTGCTATTCGCAAACATAAGTGTAAAGAAAAAGGCTACATATGATTAATTTTCCCAAAATAAAAATGAAAACGAAGCCCATGAGTGCAATGTAAATGACATCGCTTTTCCTTTCACTTAGCACATTGGGCTTACCGGAAGTATCGCATGAAATCAGCAAAGGATAGCTTTTATCAAGACTGAGAAAGCTGAAAGAACATAACTTTAATGATATTACATTTACTGATATATGAATGAATGCATAAGTTTAACATAACCAAAATTCATACATTTCAAGCCACTAAAATGTGCAAGTGGCGCCATCAAGGTATTGTTTGGAAAAAGACCAAGCCTAAAACATGTTAATTGAGTGAACAAGGATAAATTATCCAATTTTTAAAAAGCCAAGACTCTTCACTTCAAATAGTATTAATATTAGTATCAGTATTACTTCCACGACTCCGTTGAGTCCGAAGAATTATCGCAGAAGGAAGAACATTCAGACCATAATAATTATCATACTTGGCCTTGAAAATAATTATCCTCAATAATTTTGTGCTGGAGCACTCGCTACCGCTCCGGCAATGCATTCATTCACTACTTCTCCTTCTGCAGCTTTTCCCACTTAAGTAGGGTCGCTGTTAGTAGTGAGTCTCCTCCACAACTGTAGTCACACCCAAGTTCTTCATCCTCGAGTCCTCCTCCACCATCTCCCTCAATTCCTCCTTCTTTGGCTGTCCGTGCTTCCTCCTCCCCTGCACCTCTATCTGCCTTCCCACATACTCTTCCTCCCTCCTCATCACATGACCAAACCATCTCAACCTTGCCTCCTGTATCTTTGCTCCTAAGTTCGTAACTTTCACCCCTCCCCTTACATAGTTATTTCTCAGACGATCCTTTCTGGTCACACCTCACATCCACCTAAGCATTCTCATCTCTGCTACTTCTATCCTACTGATGTTATTCTTCCTCAGGGCCACAATTTTCATAGCTGGGTCTCACTACTGGCCTATAGATTTTACCTTTTAGATTGATTGGCACTCTCTTATCGCATAGCACTCCAGCCATCTCTCTCTAGTTCCTCTGTCCTGCTTGTATCCTGCATCCCACTTCCTTCTCAGCCTCACCACCCTTTTTCATTGTTGAAAATAAGTATCTAAAGTCACTGACCTTCCAGCTCTAGATCTGTCTCCTGGCTGTCATCCACTTTGCAACACATATACTCTGTCTTACTTCTGCTCAGTTTCATATCTCTCTCTCTTCCAGTACTTTCCTCCAAATTTCCAGTTTAGCTGCCACTTCTTCTCTTGATTCTGCACACAGAAAGATGTCATCTGCATACAACATAGTCCAAGGAGCGTCTTCTCTCACTTACTCTGTCATCACCTCCATCACAATATTAAACAGGAACGAACTTAATGCTGAACTTTGATGAAAGCCAACTATCACTGGAAAATTTCTGTCTCTCCTAGACAGGTCCGAACTCTTGTCCTCACATTTCTGTACATCTCCTGCACCAGCCTGACATATTTCTCCGGTACCTTCTTCTCCCTCAGACACCTCCAGACTACTTGCCTTGGCACTCTATCATATGCTTTCTCCAGATCAATAAATACCAGATGTAGCTCCCGTTGCTTCTCTCGAAACTTTTCCATCATCTGCCATAACCCAAAAGATAGCATCTGTCATCGATCGGCCAGGCATGAAGCCAAATTGCTCCTTTGCAATCTCCACCTCTCCCCAGTCTTCCATCAAGATCCCACTCTAGGATTTTCATTGTATGGGACATCAACTTTATTCCTCTGTAATAATTCTTACAGTCTTGTGCATTCCCTTTACCCTTGTAGATGGGGACAAGACCACTTTCCCTGCATCCCTCGGGTATATTTTCCTGTTGGCAAACTTTCACAAACAGGTCCCACAGCAGGTTAATTCCCTCTTCCCCAGTGCCTTCCATGCCTCCACTGGGATCCTGTCAGGGCCCACCGAATTTCCATTCTTCATCCTCTTTATGGCCTCCTTCACTTCCACTCTACTAATGTTCCACACCATCCCTCATAAGGCTCCCCGTCTTCTCTGAGTCCTTACATTTTCTTCATTCAAAAGCCCTTCAAAGTATATTCTCCATCTGTTTCATATATCCACATCCCACCTTAATACCCTCTCTCCAGAGTCTTTGATCTGCCTCACACGTAGTATGTCCTTTGATGCCTTATTTCTACATTTTGCCAGTTGATAAATCCTTCTCTGTTCTTCCTCTGTTTCTAATTGATCATAAAGGTCTTGATATGCCATGGCCTTCGCTTATGCAACAACTCTGCGTCTCGCTTTTTCTCTCTGTCCTCTTCCACTCCTAATTCGTCTCACTTTTGCTTTACCTTCCTCTCAGCCATCACTGCTTCTTGTACATTAATCCACCACCAAACCTCCTTTTGCTCTCTAATCTTTCCGGATGTTTCACCAAGCACCTCAATTGCACAGCTTAGAATTGCTTTTGAATTATGTCTCCACCAATCGTGTACGCTTTCTAGTCCATTCGAAATCCTCTCCAACACCTCCCTAAAACGGTTCCTCACACTCTCTTCTTTTAAGCGAAACCACTTAATGGTCTTCCTCCCATTGCTTCCTAAGGTTCTTATCTTCAACCTTATTTTAAGGTCTGTGCACAGTAGCTGGTGTTGCTGTGCAACTTGATTTATTGGGATTTCCTTACAATTTTTTACTGCCTTAAGATGCTTTCTTCTGGTAAAAATGTAGTAAATCTGTGAACTGTTGTTGCCACTTCTAAATGTTATCAAAGGTAATTCACAATTGCCAGATCAAACGCTACTGCGAAGTCAAAAATCCTCTCTCCTGGTTCATCATTCCCACTCCATGACCGCCATGCATCCTTTCACAATCCCTATTCTGTCTCCCTATGTGTCCGTTGAAGTCTCCTCCGACTTCAACGGAGACTCCAAGACCCAGTTTCATTCACATGATCTTGTCGTTCCTCCTACCCACTACCAGTACTTCGCCCTTCATTCTGCCATACACCACTATTCCAACACCATTTCTTCCCTTTTATTCGCTTCAGAGTAGAACAATTTATACCCATCTCCTAGTTCCTTTACCTTTTCCCCCTTCCACCTTGTCTCCTGCATGCATAAAATGTCCAACTTCCTCTTCCTCATCATGTCTGCCACCTCTCTTCCCCTTATAGTCATGCTTCCAACATTCAACGTTCCCACTCGCAACATTCTCTCCACTTGCTGGGCTCGTTTCTTTAACCACACCCGCCCTTGATGCGGTAGCCCTCATTCACTTCTCGCAGCTGTAGGGCGATGTGGCTGCGCGTCGCATAAGGGGTACGCCCTAGCCCTTGTATCACTTTCTTTTCGTCTCATTTGATAGGCCTCTCTCACCAAGTTATATGTCTCAATTATATCACCTCTCCTCCTATCTGCTAACAACCACATTCCATCAATCAATCTGTCCTAATGCTCAACATTACCGAGTTCTAAGGCACTCTCGATCATTTGCTTCTGCATTCTCTCAAATGTTTTTGTTTCCCATTAACCAGATGACCAGATCCGTGCACAAAAATTCAGTGGTTGCCTGACTAATGCATTATACAGTGGAACTAGTACCTCCTTATATGTACTCATCAGGGCTTCTCCGCATTACAACAGCAATTTTTGGGTAACGTTTACAACTTTTGCGATGTGTCCAGTGAACTTTAGTTGTCTATCCAAGAAGATTCCCAGATCTTTTGCTTCTCCTCCATATACTGACGCGAAGTTTCTCTAATATGATAAGTTGCATTTCAACTTCACTGGTCCAACTGCATAACTTTGCACTCAGCAACAATGAGTGCAAAGTGATGTGATGTTGTAAGATGTTCTCTTACAACATGACATCAGAACTTCCTGTTTCTCTTCGTAATTTAACCGAATCAGTAAATAACTGAATTTCACCTCACAACCTCCACAATTCATTTTTCGGGACACTGAACCACCAAATGCAAATCACTGATTTCTATCGTCCATTACCTCTGTATCTGTAACTAAGAAGCAACTTCTATCCGTCCCCACACAGCTCTACAGATCATCCATCTCTTTAGTGATCAGCACGAGTTTCCTAAAGGAAGATCGTGTTTTAGCAATCTGCTTACTTATCACCACAAGGTGGCGAATACATTGGACAAGGGGGAGGTGTATACACAGTAGTATATTTAGATTTTGCAAAAGCTTTCGATAAACAGCACATGACAAACTAGTGGTTAAGTTGGAACAGATGGGGTTTGGACAGTAGATTAGTGCATTGGATTACAGACTAGCAGTCTGAGAGGTATCAACAAATTGTGTATGGAGAGTGATATCCCAGAAGCGAAAAGCCACTTGTGTAGAGCCTTAGAGGTCTGTTTTGGGCCCACTGTTATTTAATTGGTATAACATTGGAAAGGGCTGAAATGGTGATATACAGGTGTTTGCAAATGATACAAAGATGGGGAGAGTTCTGAGAGTGAGTGTGTGGAAATATGGACTTCATGTTACAAAGTGTAAGGTTTTAAAATTTGAGAAGCAAAGCAAAAACGAATTCCTAAAATTGTGGGGATGACACGGTGGATTATGGGAATGATGCAGACTTTGATCAGGCCGCATATGGATTACTGTGCACAGATTGTCGCCAGGTTTTCAAAAGGATAATGAGATGTTGGAGAGAGAGACGATTGAATAAGTTGGTTTCTGGTATTTGAATGTGGAATATGATGGCAGATTAAGAAAATGCAAATTGCAGAACTTAGTAGATAGAGAAAGAGGAGAAACATCATCGAGATGTAAGTTGGTAAGGGGTAATTACCAAATTAGCATAGATGAAATTTTTCATAGAATATCTGGACATGGAGAGAAAGAGAAAAGAATTCCTGGAAGCTGAAGAAGCTAAGTGTGGGCAAGTGGATGAGGGGTAGATTTTTTGCATGGATACTGGTGGGTGATTGAAATGCATTGCCTGAGGGTGTGGTGAGTGCAGGGACAATGAATACATTTAAGTCGAATGACCAGCTCATATACGATGAGCTGTTGTTTTAGATAGGGTAAACGGCCCCGCCTACTCCCTATACGGGAACAAATAGACGTTAGCTGATTTTTTTAATAATAATAATAATATATTACCAGCTGTCATACCTTCACACTAGATTGCTCATCATCTCAACAGGAAGACTGCTCTACTCATTCACTGTTCTGTGAGAGAAAAACAGCTGTACCTATTTGTTAATAGTGCATAAAATTTTCTTATCTGGATGCCCCATGTCTCTCCCCATTTTCCATATAATAAAAAACATCACCAGACGATATCCTATAAGATATAGGCTTTTATCATATCTCCTTTCTTTCTCATTTACCAGTATCTGCAGTCCACATAATCTCAGTCTGTCCTAATAATCTACATTCCATAATCCTGGTATAATCTTTGTGGCTCTTCTTTGTATACTTTCCATAACTTCTTAATTCACCTAAAACCCAAGAAACAAAGCCTTGTGCAGAGCAAAATGACTTCCTTATCTTTATATATTAATGTTCATTTCAATATCGCAATTATCGTCTGACGTATATTTGCAATTTTTACTACTTCATCTTTGAACTTCAAATTCCTATTCACTATAGCCCCAAGAACACTAGATTCACCAGAATCTCATAGCATAATCCGTCAATATAATATGGTTTTGAAAATATCAACCCAAAGTTCAAGTCCTTGGACAAGAATCCTAGGACTGATCCCTCATGTACAACACTGGTGACCCGAAATCTGACAGATGCACCCTCTCATAAACCGCTACATAACATGTCTTTCAACCACCCACTTTTGACGCTTACATCCTCGGCGCCAGGCCGCCGAAGATAGACTTAAGTTGAAGTCTAATCACGAAATGGAGGAACTTTTTCTAAGCTTTTCCTCCGGTTCCCTAGTTAGTCTATCTCTGTCACGGGCAAGCAGTTTTTTTTTTTCTTCTGGCAACTCCTGTTTTTCCTCCTGTACACTTAAGAAAATCAACTGTAGAATTCACATTATTTCAGACTGACATATTCTGTAAGGGTTAGGTACCAAGAGATGGCAGCACATCTTTTCCCGTCTCTTCATCAGTTGCCGCTCATAAAATTAGTGATAGTCTTGGGTCAGCTATCTCTGGTTGCTACCAGTGGCAAATGAACTGCCCACTCAGTCTCCAAAAGCTATATAAGGGTCAAAGGCCTCGTCTACTTTTTAATAGGAAATAAAAGGCGTTAGCTTTTTATTATTATCATCATCACCACCACCACCACCACCATCATCATCATCATTCCGCGCGGTTAGTCTAGCACTATGAGCTTCGCAACCATATGGCCTGAGAAAGGAGTGTCCTGGGCTCGATTCCGGTCACTGACGTGAGGAGCTGAGGGGTTTTAAGAAAATTCGCCGAAAAACATTTTGCATTAATTTTTATAAATAATCAATGGATGATAAAGGGTATTATAAAATCATTAAAAGGGCAACTCGTTATTAAAGTGAATGTCAGAATTTTCATAACATAATGAAATAATTTAAAAATTGTGCAAATTAAAAGAGGTGCTGTGTAAATAATTAGCTATTTGCTGCGGATCGTCAATTCAACAAATCTAAAAGTAACATCGCTCGTTGCTAATGCTGTGAAGCATTTAATTTTAGTGTTGAATTCAGTATCTGTTTGATAGCGCAACAATTTTGCGATAAAGATTTTGTGCCATATGAAATAAACAGGTTATAGTTGTATATGTAAATAGTTGTTGATGTAAATATGTTAGAAAAAGCGCTGATAGTTGGTTTCTCGATGTAACCATTAATGTTTCTGGATCTAATGATGAACGTAAGCCCTTCAAGGCAGTGAATAATCTGCTGTAAGTTATTCTGTAAGAAATGAAGAGTATCGGTGTGATATACTAGAACTGCGGAGTTGCGATGAACATCAGCAAGAAAGATAAATAAATGCGAAGTCACATGGTTATGGCATGACACCAATCATGAAGCAGGGGTTAGTTTCCTTCTTAACAAAAAATAGAAGAAGAAGAAGCTAGAAAGGCACTCTTAGGCTAAATGAACGAATCATAGCAGCAAGTAGCAGCAAGGTTTCAAGCAAAACCATTTAATATATCAAGAGTCCAGATATATGCTCCCACATCTGACAGCACAGATGAAGATATTGCCTTATTCTAGAAAGATCTGACAGAGAGAATAGAAACAATACCAAAGCAAGATGTACTAATTATTGAAGGAGATTGGAATGCCAAAGTCGGAATATATAATGATGGCTGGGAAAAAGTCATGGGAAAATATGGTTTTGCGAAAGAACGAATCGAGGTGAAAAAATGTTAGAATTTGATGTGGATCACGAGATGATGATGATGATCTGTAACAAAAGATTCCAGCAAAAGGAGTGTAGAAAATGGACGTGGCGATCAAATGATGGGAAAACCAGAACATGATTGATATGATAATGATTAAAAGAAGATGGATAACATCAGTACAGCAGTGTCGAAATTTTCAAGGAGCGGATATAGAATCGGAACATTATTTAGTGATTGAAAACATCATGTTGAAATTAAAAACAAAATATAAACTTCATCATCAGAAAGAATATGTGAAGCAGCAATAGGAAGAAGGTATACAGAACAGTGTTAGAGGAGAAAGTTAAAAGTGTGGACAAAGAAAAAAATTCGAATCTAAGAGTGAAAGAGTAATGAAAGAGATAGAAGATGCAGTTGAAGAAACAGTACCAGAAGAAGAGAAGATCAAGAAGAAATGGATTAGACAAGGAACATTGAAATTAGTACAGCTAGACAAGGAACATTGAAATTAGTACAGCAGAAAAGAATGTTGAAGATAAGAAGGGATACACCAGAACAAATAGAGGAGCTATATAGAATAAAATGCAATGAGGTGAAAAAAGCAGACAGTCGAATAAGATGAAATGGTCAGAAGTCCAATGCCATAATATAGAACAGTACCATGGAGAGCATAAAACTAGCGAGGTGTACAAAATGACTAGAACCATTAATTAAAGACGAAAAAGGCAAAGTATTGATGAATAAAGATGAAATTGTACGGCGATGGACATGATAATATAGTGAGTTATATGAAAAAGAACTAGATTCAGATAGCGTTGGGAAACTGACTGAAGAATTGAAGCAGATATCACCACCAGGTAATGAGTATGATATGGAATCACTCGATTGGTATCGCGGACCTTGTTGTTCCGGGCGACGTCCGACCCGACATGTTGTAACTGTTGATCATATAGGAATCAGTTAACAATCGTGTTTTTTCTGTACGTCAGACCATCGACACTCATCTGACCGACCCTCCTTCTTTATCCAGGTTTTGGACTGGCATGAGATCCCCTAAGGATTCCACAGCGCTTTTTGCTTTGCTCCCTGGCAAATCAGAATTAACTTACAGCGGATTATTCAGTGCCTTAAAGGGCTTACGTTCATCATTAGATCCCGAAACATTAACGGTTGACTTCGAGAAAGCAACTATCAACGCTTTTTCCAGCATACTTACATTTACAACTATAACCTGTTTATTTCATATGTTTGAAGTTACGCTATCAAACAGATGCTGAATTTAACACGATAATTAAATGCTTCGCAGCATTAGCTCGTTGCTAATACCCTCCGCACTAAACGGCAACTCATACCCCCAATTCAGACCAAGAATGGAGTAGCTCACACTGACCAAGAAAAAGAAGAAGCTCTGGTTGACAATTTGGAAGCTCGATGTAACCCCTCTTACGAGAATCTAAACATTAATCTAATCCACAAGATTCACTGCAGAGTCAAGCAGGTCATAACACAACAAGGGGAGAAAGCAAAACCCATTACACCCACCTCTCCAGCAGAAGTTATGAATATCGTAACCCATTTGAATAACAAGAAGACTGCAGGTCCAGATGGAATCACAAACAAAACAATCAAACTACTCCCCAGAAAAGCCATTGTGCATCTAGTCAATATAATCAATGCCATCCTCAGATTTAAATATTTTCCCTTAACATGGAAAACGGATGACATCACACCAATCAAATACATTGGAAAAAATCCTCAACTTCCCGAAAGCTATAGACCTATCAGTCTACTGTCTAGTCTGGGTAAGATTGCAGAAAAGTCATCCTTACAAGGCTTCAATCAGCAACTGATAAACTAGGCATTATTCCTAATGAGCAGTTCGGTTTCAGAAAAAAACATAGCACCACACAACAAATACACCGGTTGAATTTATCACCACAGATTTCAACTGGAACCTCCACACCACTCCGGTCTTTATAGACATTGCGAAGGCTTTTGATAAGGTGTGGCATCAGGGTCTCCTCTACAAACTCATCAAATTTAACATGCCAACTAATCTAATAAAAATCATAGATAACCTTAGAGACAGATTCAATCAAGTAAAAATAAATGAAACCATATCAACCAGATCCAAGATCCTGGCACATGTGCCGCAGGGTTCTCTTCTGGCTTCCCTGCTGTTTTCTATCTACATAGCTGATATTCCTCAAAATCCAAGTTCAACAATCACAGCATTATATGCAGATGATACCGCTTTATTATCTAGATCTCTCAGTCCTAAATTAGCTATCATATGACTCCAAGACAGTATTCATACATTGGAAAAATGGCTGATGAACTGGAGGATCGAAGCAAACCCACTGAAGAGTTCAGCCATCCTGTTCACCAAAAAGAACTTTCAGATCAAGGAAGACATACACCTGCTAGGTGTCAAGATCCCATGGCAGAGTGAAGTCAAATACCTTGGTGTCAAATACCTTGACAAAAAACTCCAATTCACCAATCATATAAAACACATAAGCTCGAAGACATCCAAAGTCATCGCACAGCTCTACCTCGTGATCAAAAGAAGGAGTAAACTGGATGCCCGGAACAAACTACTCATAATCAAGATGGTAATATACCCAGTCATCACTTCCCATCTCCTGAATGGAGCCACACCTCGGATACAAATGTTCAAAAACTGCTCAGGATACAGGATAAATGCCTGAGAATCATTCTGGATGTCCCGTGGTTTATCAGAAACTCCCATAGTCACAGAGAAGTCAATATTCCCTACATCAAATCCCTCCTCCATGATCTAGCAGCAAAATTCTTCACCAAGACAAACAATCATCCAAACCCACTGATCAAGCAAGCTTCAGACTACAATGAAACAGAATTCTACAAATACAAAAGACCCAAGTCAATTTTATGCTCAGCTGACCACAGCTAATCTTACTGCCCTTCCAGGGTGAGCTTAACGCACAATAACTCTTCACTCAAAGAACTGCCCCTCAGACAAAGGGAAATATGAAAAGCATTTATGCTTCACCCATTAAGTCAGCAACGTTCTACTTCTACTCGTTGCTAATGCTCATGCTTCACAGCATTAGCATTATCAATGAGCGATGTTACTGTTGGATTTGTTGAATTGACAATCAGCAGCAAAAAGTTAATTATTTATGCAGTATTTCTTTTAATTTGCACAATTTTTAAATGATTACTTTATGTTATGAAAATTCTGACATTCACCTTAATAAAGATTTGCCCTTTTAATGATTTTATAATACCCTTTATCATCCATTGATTATTTACAAAAATTAATGAAAAATGTCTTACGCGTAAATGTTTACGGCGAAAATGTTTGCGGCGAATTTTCCTCTGGCGAAAATGTTTACGGCGAATTTTCCGGTCACGCGGGGGAACTTTATTATGCTACCTACCTTTGCACAAAGCTAGGTAAGCCTAGGGAATCTCAAATAGTTGGCTTAAATATATGTAAGAAATTTATTCGCGTTTGGCATTAAGCCTTATTAGATATAATACCAAATCACATGGTCTATCGTCAAATTTCAGCAACTGGAATGTATGTGGTTGAGTATTATCATCAGCTAACGCCTTTTTATTCCCGTATATACGGGAATAGGCGAGGCCATTTAGCCCTATCTAACTTTTGGAGACTGAGTGGGCAGTTCAATCTCCACTGGTACCCAATCAGAGACAGATGGCCCAAGGCTATCACTAATTAAGCGGTACGCAGTGAAGAGAGACGGCTCAAATGTGCCGCCATCTCGTGGTCTCTAACCCTAACACAATATATTTAATGTCTGAAATAATGTGGGTTCTACGGTCGATTTTCTTGAGTTTACAGGACGAAAAACCCGAGTTTCCGGGAGGAAAAACCTGCTTGCCCGTGCCAGAGATCGACTAACTCGGGACCCGGTCGAAAAAAGGCTTAGAAAAATTTCTTCTAGTCGCCGACTAGACTCGAAACCAAGACTTCCTTCGTGCGGCCTAGCGCGGTGGTGTGCAAACGCCACATCCACTGAGCTACATAGGCTGTATTATTATTATTATTATTATTATTACTACTACTACTACTACTACTACTACTACTACTACTACTACTACTACTACTACTACTACTACTACTACTACTACTACTACTACTACTACTACGGGCTACTCCAGGAGTCATTATACTCATCGAGGGAGGCCTTAAACATCATGTTCACACAGCTGTTCAACATTCTCACAGTATCTATCATACCTTGCCTTGAACTCGCTCACTGTCGTAGTACCCACAACAGACTCTGGCAGCTTATTCCACTCATTTACCACTCTAAAAGTAAAGAACCCAGCTCTAACACCCCTGCTAACCACGCTCTTGCCAAGCTCCCATGGGTGTCCCCTAGTTCTCCCACCACCAGTCCTGATCTCAAAAATATCATCTGAATTAATCCTATAGAATCCTTTTAGCAATTTGAATGTCTCAATCATATCTCCCCTCCTCCGCCGATCAACTAGTTTCTGCTACCCACAAATCTTCAACCTGTTCACATATCGTTCATTCCATAGACCTGCTATTATCTTAGTCACTCGCCTCTGGATCCTCTCAACCTCCTCCCCATCAAGAAGGAACCGAGGTGACCAAATCTGGGCACAGTAGTCGAGATGAGGTCTTATCAGGACTCGGTACAGAGGTACAATAACTTGCTTTTCTCTGCTCGTCAAGGTATTTTTCAACAACCAAGTGAGTTGATGAGCTGATTTAGCTACCTTCGCAATGTGCCCCCTAAACTTCATCTCCCTATCCACCAACACTCCCAAGTCCCTGGCCTCATCAATCTCTTGGAGTACAGTTCCACCAATGTGGTATACTGCTGCTAATCTTTTCACCCCAAAATGCATAACCTTACATTTTGTCACATTAAATTGACATCCATTCTCCTTAGTCCAGAACTCCAATCTATCTAAGTCATCTTGCAAGACTTTGACATCTTCTGCGTTCACTATCGCCCTACCCAACTTTGCATCATCAGCAAACAAATGAACTGTCCCACTTAGACCCTTCCCTATATC